>NC_041019.1:20217016-20517016 GCF_004193775.1 Glycine soja
ATCCTTAATGACGAGACTTCTACCTCAAACGGTAAGCACAACCTCCATTCCATATACCAATGAGAACGGTGTTGCCCCAGTTGAGTTCGTACTGAAGTACCGGTAACCGTGTAACGCGAATGGGAGCATCTCGTGCCAATCTTTGTACGACAACGGTCATTTTTGGATAATCTTTTTGGATATTTTTATTGGTCGCTTCCACGGCTCCATTTCATCTTTGTCGGTAGGGCGTGGAATTGTGATGCTGGATTTTAAACTCCTCGCACATTTCCCCATCATCTTGTTATTCAGGTTGGTGCCATTGTCCGTGATAATCTTCCTTGGCAAACCATACCGGCAGATGATCTCCCTCTTAATGAACCTGACCACTACACCCCTCGTGACATTGGTGTAGGAAGCCGCCTCGACCCACTTGGTGAAATAATCTATCGCTACGAGGATGAAGCGATGACTATTCGAGGCCTTGGGCTCAATGGCCTCGATGACATCTATTCCCCACATGGAGAAAGGCCAAGGGGCGAACATGATATTCAGAGGATGCGGCGGGCATTGACATTGTCCGCGAATGCTTGACATTTGTGGCATTTCCTTACATGGACACAACAATCACTTTCCATGGTAAGCCAGTAATAACCTGCCCTTAGGATCTTTCTGGCCATAGCATGCCCGTTGGCATGCGTTCCAAACGAGCCCTCATGGACTTCCTCGATCATGTGGTTCGCCTCTTTAGCATCCACGCACCGCAGGAGTGTCATGTCGTGGTTTCTCTTATATAGTATGCTTCCGCTCATGAAGAAACCGGCCGCCAATCTTCTCAATGTCCTTTTATCATTGTCGGCAATCTCTGGTGGGTATTCTTTGCTTACAACATATTGCTTGATGTCGAAATACCAAGGCTTACCGTCCCGTTCCTCTTCTACTTGGCAACAATGCGCGGGTTTGCCACGACACCAAAATTCAATGTATGGTAGGTCCCCGTGCAGCGTTAGCTGGAACATAGACGCCAAAGTAGCAAGCGCATCCACCATTTCATTTTCCTCGTGGGGAACATGATGGAAGGAGATCTCATCAAAGGTTTTAGCCAATTCCTTGATATAGGCTTTGTAGGGTATCAGCTTGGGATCTCTAGTTTCCCATTCCCCTCTCAACTGATGGATTACCAACGCTGAGTCGCCGTACACCTTGAGTAGTTTGACGTTGGAGTCAATCGCTGCCTGGACGACCAGGGCACATGCTTCATATTCGGCCATGTTGTTGGTGCAGTCAAATCCTAACCTGGCTGTGAAAGGCACGCATTGATTGTCCGGAGAAACCAATACTGCTCCAACATCATGGCCTAGAACATTCGACGCTCCGTCAAACCATACGGTCCATTTGTCCCGATCTTCGTCCAATTTTTCCTCAAACAAGGCCATGATGTCCTCATCCGGGAATTCGGGATGCATGGGTTGATAGTCGTTAAGAGGCTGCTGAGCCAAATAATCTGCCAAGGCGCTTCCTTTTATCGCCTTTTGGGTGACGTAAACTATATCAAACTCGGATAACAGGACTTGCCACCGGGCGATTCGTCCTGTGAGAGCTGGCTTCTCAAAGATGTACTTGACTGGGTCCATCTTGGATATCAACCAGGTAGTATGGCTCAGCATGTACTGCCTTAGGCAATGGGATGCCCATACTAAAGCACAACACGTTCTTTCGAGCAATGAGTAATTCATTTCACAGGCCGTGAACTTCTTACTCAGGTAATAGACAACACGTTCTTTCTTTCCGGATTCGTCATGTTGCCCCAACATACACCCCATTGACTCGTCCAAGATTGTCATGTACAAGATGAGAGGCCTTCCAGGTACTAGTGGCATAAGCACAGGGGGATTCATGAGGCACTTCTTGATCCTTCCGAAAGCCTCTTGGCAACCCTCATTCCAGCGGTCAGTTTGGTTTTTGCGTAAGAGTTTGAACAATGGCTCACAAATGGCGGTGAGCTGCGATATGAATCTGGCAATATAATTCAAGCGTCCCAGGAAACCTCGGACTTGCCTCTCTGTACGGGGTTCCGGCATCTCAAGGATAGCCTTCACCTTTTCGGGGTCTACCTCTATCCCTTTCTGGCTTACAATGAAACCAAGCAATTTCCCTGATTTGACCCCAAAGGTACACTTGGCGGGGTTCAACCTTAATTGATATTTCTTAAGCCTTTCAAACAACCTCCGCAGGTTGACAAGGTGTTCTTCCTCGGATTTAGATTTGGCAATTATGTCGTCCACGTAGACCTCGATCTCTTGGTGCATCATATCATGGAACAAAGCTACCATGGCCCATTGATAAGTTGCCCCGGCATTCTTGAGTCCAAAGGACATCACCTTGTAACAGAATGTTCCCCACAGGGTGACGAAGGTAGTCTTTTCCATATCCTCTAGCGCCATCTTTATCTGATTGTAACCGGAGAAACCATCCATGAAGGAAAATAGAGCGAAATTGGTCGTATTATCTACGAGGATGTCGATGTGTGGTAAAGGAAAATTTTCCTTGAGACTGGCCCGATTCAGGTCCCGATAATCCACACACATTCGTACTTTCCCATCCTTCTTAGGGACCGGTACAATGTTGGCGACCCATTCTGGGTACCGAGCGACGGCCAGAAAACCAGCGTCAAATTGCTTCTTCACTTCTTCTTTTATCTTCAAAGATGTTTCGGGCTTCATCCTTCTCAGTTTCTGTTTTACCGAGGAACACTCAGGATTTAGAGGTAATCGATGTTGTACAATGTCAGAACTCAAATCGGGCATATCTTGGTATGACCAAGCAAAGATGTCTTGGTAGTCTCTCAGCAGGGTTATTAATTCTCCACGGATAGGTGCGGTAATACCTGTGCCTATCTTTACTTCCCTTTTTCCACTGCCAATTCCCAAGTCTACTAGTTCTGTTTCTTCTTGATGAGGCCCTATTTCTTGGTCCTCATGGGCGACTATCCTTTCTAATTCTGGGGGAAGTCTCACATCCTCGTTCCCTTCATCTTCCATTTGATTCGTTTCTTGCTCGAAGTTGATAGGCGGGTCCCAGGTATTAGTACCTTCGGGGGACTCGTCATCGGATCTGTCGTTTCAGAAATAAAGAAGTAAACATGCAAATGGATGAGAATGGGTAGAGACGTAGGAACAGATGAAGAAAGATCCTTGTATTATAAATTCAAAAACAAAAGACACAAAGCCTTAACAAAAGAAAAACTCTAAAGCCTAGGCCCAACTATAGAGCTTTTAAAACCGTAAAGGTTTACATTATGCTCGTCGCGTAAATGCCGGGGCGTTCTTCCACTCGCCAATTTCCCAGCTGGAAATCAGGAGGGCATGGTCGTACCAAATCCAATGTACTCGGAACACCATCTTCGTATATCGCGACCACTTGACCTTCGTCCCCCAGACCCGCGCTTATAAAGCTCCTACTTATGTGGCAGGGTGGGCTTCCTTCACCTTCTTGTCTCAACCGCGAGTTTTGACTATCGCTCTTCCTTCCCGCGATGCTTCTCTTTATATCTGCCTGAGTGGGCTTATAGCCTAACCCATACTTCCCACGATTTCCTTTGGCGTTTATCAGGCTAGTTATGCCGCCGTTGTCTTTGCCTAAACCCATCCCGGGTTCGTAACCGTTCCCCAACATAACTCGGGCCATCATTACGGCTGCATCGGACAGGCAAGCTTGCCCAGAGAAGGAATCCACGGAGGAAATGCTTACCACCTCGAAAGACTGGAAAGCGGTTTCTAATGACTCCTCTGCGGCCTCCACATAAGGCATAGACGATGGGCAGCTCACCAAGATGTCTTCCTCGCCTGATACGATGACCAGATGCCCTTCCACTACGAATTTCAACTTTTGGTGGAGTGTAGAGGGAAAAACTCCCACTGAGTGGATCCACAGACGCCCCAACAGACAGTTGTAGGGGGGGTTAATGTCCATTATTTGGAAGGTAACTTGGCATGTGTGAGGGCCTATCTGTACTGGGAGGTCGATCTCTCCCCTAACCTCTCGGCGGGTGCCGTCGAAGGCACAAACCACCATTGAACTAGGCTTTAGGTGGGAGGCATTGAATGGTAATTTCTCCAAAGTGCTCTTAGGCATCACGTTTAAACTGGAACCATTATCGATGAGCACCTTAGCTACGATATGGTCCATACACTTGACTGATACGTGTAAAGCTTTGTTATGCCCTCTCCCCTTGGCGGGGATTTCTTCTTCGGCAAAGGCGAGATAGTTGTTGGCAGTGATATTATTGACCAGCCCTCCAAAACCTTCTACCGAGATGTCTTGGGCCACATGGGCCTCGTCAAAACCTTCACTAGCAGAGCCCGATGAGGCTCGGAGCTCATGAGTAACTCCAACAGCGAGACCTTGGCCGGGGTTTTGTTGAGCTGTTCGATAACCTTGAATTTGCTCTGCTGAATTATACGGAGGAACTCACTGGCTTCCTCTAGTGACACCTCCTTTTTACCATCCTTTTTCTCCAGAAGACCTTTCGCCGGAATATCTTTATTCGAAGTGAGGGGTGCTTCGTCATCTTGTTCCTCCACCACTTTTGCTTTCCCCTTGACGTTTGCGGGTTGGACTGGTAGGTCCGCGGGTGCAAACACACGACCGCTACGGGTCACACCACTCAGTCCCGTGATATTTGTTACCTTAGCCGACAACGAGCTGACGTCGGTGGCTTCTTCTTCCTTCCCCCTCGGAGGTGTATATCTCCATGGGACTG
Organism: Glycine soja; assembly: GCF_004193775.1. Classification (NCBI taxonomy): domain Eukaryota; kingdom Viridiplantae; phylum Streptophyta; class Magnoliopsida; order Fabales; family Fabaceae; genus Glycine; species Glycine soja. The sequence goes on from NC_041019.1 coordinate 20,221,758, forward strand.
CGTGGCTATTTTGGTACGGGAAAGGAACAGGTTTAGCTGCCAAGGGGTGTCCGGGCTTTTGCGAAGCTGTGCCCTTGGTGAAGTATATCACCAAGGGTTTGGGCTTCGCAACAGTGCTCCCATCCATGGATTGCATGCATATGTGCTGCTCCTCTCTTCCTTCACTGCCAACTTCTAGTTGACCTTGATCTATCATCCGCTATAACAATTCCTCTACTCCCAAACACGTTTCCATGTCATGCAGCTCGCCGGAATGCAGCAAACAGGAATCCTCCTTACGCCCACTATGGGGAATCACACCTCCCTTTTGTAGGGCCTCAAAGATAAACCTCCTAGGGGCTGCCACATCCCTTAAAGGTTTAGACCTGCGCGGACTATCGGACTCAACGGCATTAACCGCTCCCCCTCCATGATTGGCGAGCGGGTTGGTTTTCACTTTGGGTCGATCCTCTTGGAAAGTCAGCCATCCCGCATCTATCAAATGTTGGACCTTGTGTTTAAAGGCCAAGCATTTTTCAATGGAATGCCCCGGGGCACCCCCATGGTACTTGCAAGTCACGTTAGGGTCATACCACTTTGGGAAAGGGGGTTGGAAGACCTTTCCGGGAGTTACCACGGCCAATTGGTTGGCGATGAGGGACGGCAAGAGGTCTTCATACGTCATTGGGAGTGAGGTGAATTCTTGAAATGGCCTCGGAGGGAAGTTCCTTATTGCGTTGGAATTGCCGGCCGAGCGAGTTGTGTTTGGAGTTGGAACTTGGGGAGCTTCCCTCTGGGTGGGTGCCTTAGGCTGCACAGGTGCTGAACTAGAGGCGTTTCCGGTGTGAGCCGAGAAGCTTGGGTGATGTTGCGCGTACTGATGGGTACCATGAGGTGTCTGCGAGGGTTTGACCCATGCGGGCGTTGAAGAGACAGCATGGGTATCTCCTTCCTTCCTTTTTGCTCCCGTTGTCCCGATTCTTTTGGCATTCGCACTCGTGGAGGAAACGTAATCGAACTTTCCTCTTTTCAATCCTACCTCGATTCTTTCCCTGGCGAACACTAGGTCTGCGAAGCTGGACGGCATGTAACCTACTAGCTTCTCATAGTAGAACACTGGCAACGTGTCTACCATCATAGTGATCATCTCTCTCTCGACCATCGGAGGAGCCACTTGTGCTGCCAGGTCTCTCCACCGCTGTGCGTATTCTTTAAAGGTTTTGCCCTCTTTCTTGAACATATTCTGCAGCTGAGTGCGATCGGGAGCCATATCGGAATTATACTGATATTGCCTTAGGAAGGCAGTAATCAGATCCTTCCAAGTACGGATACGGGAAGCTTCCAAATTAGTGTACCAAACTACCGCAACTCCGGCCAAGCTATCTTGAAAAAAGTGTATTAATAGCTTCTCATCCTTAGAGTGTGCGCCCATCTTGCGACAGTACATCTTGAGATGGTTCTTGGGACAAGTCGTCCCTTTATATTTGTCGAAGTCCGGTACTTTGAACTTTGGGGGGATAACAACATCGGGTACTAAGCAGAGATCCGTCATGTCTGCGAACGGATAGTCACCGAATCCTTCTACGGCCCTCAGTCTCTCCTCGAGGAGATCGAGCTTCCTTCTTTCCTCAGTTGCCGGGGGCGGTCCTTCCATGGACAAAACTATTGCTTGTGCTGTGATGTTGGGCTGAGGCAACGTGCTGGGTGCCGGCCCTTCGAGGATCGGGGGATAGAACTCGACATCCCTGCGAGCATAGTCTTGAGGGTCTTCGTGGACCTCGTCGGGCTGTTGGGGAGGCTCTCTTTTAAGGACGGGAGAAAAAATATGGCCCGCATCTTCTTGCAGGACAGGTGGTGAGTAGTTGGGCGGCAATCCATAAGGGTAAGCCGCTCGGTTGTATCCCAGATGAGGGTTGTCGTCATGCCCTAGCGTGTTCCTTCCCCGCCCTACTATGTTTGAGGGAGGATGGCGTGCGGTAGCCAAGAGAGTTGGGTCTGCTTCGGCAGCCGAACTGACAGCGGCAGCGGTGGCCACGTTTTTCTCCATGAGCTGCCTCATTCCTAACATGGCCTCCATCATGGAAGCCATCTGTTCTTTCAGAGCCGACATGTCGGCTTTCATCTGTTGCTGTGTCTCCTCTTGATCACCCATCATTCTAGATTTGGATCTGGTGCGATAGGGATGCCTTGTGGCGCGTTTAGTTATGGTGTTTTTCCCTAAAAAACCAAACGTGAGGAGTGGGTAAAGAAAGAAAAAATGCATGCTAGAGATGAAATGCAGGAGTGATTTGATTCGCACAAGCTTTTTGGAGTAGAAACATGGGACCAACTCATTTTATTTCAAAAAAAAGTCGTATCTAGTCAAGATCTGAGAGACCATACAAGTTTCCTAGCGGTTTCTAATTATATGGGCCATTAAGTCTATCATATGCTGACAATAGCCGAGAAGCCCATGAATTTCTTCGGGGGCGGAGTAAGTGTCCGCCATTGCCTTGGCCTTGGCTAACAATCGGGGAAGTTCTTGACTCCCGTTCAAGGTAAAAGCAAACTGATCCATCCACATGGTTGCCTCTTGGTGTAAAGAGTCGATCACCCTTCCTCTAGCCTCTTTTTCCGCGTATACTTGGGCATACTCGTCCGCGACCCTATGCTCATGGGCCGTGGCTAGACTTAACTCTTCTTGGTACTTGGCGATGATAGCTAGCATGTTGGTCTCCGTCTCGCATAAACGCTGAGACAAGCTCCTTTTGGACCTCGAACAGGCAACTAACTCCTCTTTCAAGACCATGCTATGTGCTTGCGACTGGTCCCTCTCTTCCCTTCGCAGCTTGAGTTCACTGTTGCTACCCCACAGAGCTCCGCGAAATTTGTTACAGCCATACTCTTCCTTGTGAGCCCTCTTGGTCTCTTGTTCAAGGGCTTTTGCGGTAGTTGCATTCTCTTCCAGTAATCCGGCACATTCCTTCCGGATGTGTGTAGCGGCTAACTTGAACTTCTCCTTGGCAAGTTTCGCCTTTCCTAACTCGTTTTTGAGAGCTTGGACTTCTTCGTCTTCTTCCGGTGCTTCGAAACTGTCTTCGCTGACGACTTTTAACTTGGCGAGCCAATCTAAACCTCGTATATGAACTTTCAGCCATTCATGATAACCACCAATGATGTCGTTACGAATGCCCCTAAGTTCTTGATCTTTCCTTAACAGGGTTTCCCATGCCTTATGGATTCTTTGTATAGCCTTGAAATTTTGCGTGCCGAAATCCCTTACAAGGAAAGGAGACATGCTTTCTTCCATCGGTGCTCCCCTCATGGGGTACCCTAGTTGTCTTATAGCGAGCGCGGGATTGTAGTTAATATAACCCCTCGTTCCTATTAGCGGAATGTTTGGGTACCCTTTACATGAGAAAAGGACTCCCTCCTTTCCTTCCTTCCATCGGGGGAACCAATTGATTGTTCTACCTCCTACACCAGCCAAAAGTTGGTCCCAATCTATTCTTCTCTTTTCAGCACACGAGCGATGGCTTTGGAGCGGACATGGATGCCTAGTGTCTTGCAGGAACAAGTGCAAAACCAACCAAACACAGAGAGCGGGCAAGCAACAGATGATCCGTGCGCTACTCTTCTCGCACCTTCGGTCAAATGTGTCAAATAAATCTACCAAGACAGCTACCACCGGACTTTCCTTGCTATGGTGGTATGCAAGGAAAGCGTCGATTGCTACTAGGTCCACCAAACCATCTACGTTTGGAAAGAGGACGACCCCAAAAATTAGCAATGCTAACACATCCATAAACGGGACCCAATCTCCTTGACTTGCCATATCCCTCGCCTTATCTTCTAGGTACTTCCGTGGTAGGCCCGCTATGCCGTTTCGAGTCTGTTTTACACGGTCCAAACCTCTTGCTGAATCCTTGACCACAGTTGCAATTCTGCTCAAAGAGGGGAGACACCCAGAGAAAAGATATGGTTTTCTTCCCCCGAGAGGACATCCTAGAATCTCCTCAAATTCTTCAATGGTTGGTACCAATTGGAAGTCCCCGAACGTGAAGCATCTCAAAGGCTGGTCGTAGTATTGGGTGAGTGACGCAATGGCCTCTATAGATACCTCTGCTATGGTCAAATCTAAGATCTTTCCGTAAGTCTTGCGGAAGGCTTGCATTTGGAGAGGTTCCATCAACCGCCCTAATTCCTTGATGCTGGTGATATCTAGGCCATTAACCTTGACTTGGTAAAACCTCTTGCTGGTTTGATTTGTCCCCATGCTTACTAAAGTGAGACAAAAAGCTGGTGCAAATCAAAACTCCGACATCTCATGGGTGGAATGGATGAATGCATGAAGGAATGCATATGACACAGATGTATTTTAGGAATGCAGGAGCCCGGGGAACTGTCCCCTTCTTAGACACAACGTCTAGGGGTAGCAAAGTGCCCCAATGCATGTATTTAAGACGGTGACCCGGACCCTCGGTTGATTTGTCTATAGAGGGGATCAAGACAAAACCTGTGTGCGATGCATATGCAAAAAGGTGCAATACGGGAATGTACAGAGTATGACAATACTTACTGAATATAAGCAAAAGGGTATATGATACTTATGCATGGCAGTGAAAAAATGGCACGCAGCGTGTTTGCTCCGTGCCCCTATTTAAGGGACCTATAAGGGAGAGAGCTAACTAGGCTTTAAGTGATAACCCCCAAAGTAGTCATATCTCTCTTGATGGTTTCTAGAGGTATCATCCCCTTTGAAGAACATACAGCAACAGTAGGGACTACTAGCAACAGTATGTTTTCAAAGAGAAAAACTCTAGATGAGGGTTCACTGTAATCAAGCAAGTCGGGGACCTAGCATGATCACAGATTCACCTCCACTCCTTATGTTCCCATGAACCCGGGTATAGGGTCCTTTTTCAACTCACAGTGTGTGCAAATAGTGTTGGTGTTTGTGTGCATCAAATGAATAAATATTTACCTCATGCATACATTTTGAAATACACTAAAAGCATCAAAGAGTTGTATACAAAGAACGTAAGAAAAATAAAGGGAAACCAATAAAGGAGGATGTCATGATAAAACATTGCACAAGATTAAATGGCCTAACTCTCAAAAAATAGTCCCCAGTGGAGTCGCCAACTGTCGCAACGTGCCCTTTTGCGGGCGGGCGACGCGTGACTCGCGGGATGCGTCTTCCACGAAAGGAATACGCGCGGAGTCGCCACCAACGTTTATTTGAGGAAAACGTCGGAAAAACCGAAGGAAAACCGGTCAAAAAGAAAATTCTAAGTTCGGGAGTTGTATTTACGCTTGAGGAAGGTATTAGCACCTCTCACGTTTGTCTCGAAGGACAACAGCCTTTAATCGAACGTGCAAACATGACTTTGATTTTTTATGTTCCCTCTTATGTCTTTATACCCTTTATATTTTTTTCCTTTTTTGTGGTCGACAAGGGTGTTCCCCTTTGCTCCTACGTATTCCTCAATTATGATGGGGAAATCAGACCTACGTAGTTCTTGCTTTATGTGTGAATCAAGTGATTCTTTTTTACTTAAAGGTGATCATTTTAAGGCGTTGGACCTTGAAAATGATCCATTTTACTTAGTAAGAAACAGAAATGATAAACTTTCAAAATCCTATTTTTGTGGACGAGCTTGACTAGGCGAGTCGATTTTAGCCTTAGTTTCACTTTAGTTATTTAGTCAATTCAATTAAGAATGAGAAATCCCAAAGAGAAAACGTCCGATTGATTTTTCGCTTTATTTTACTAAAAGGTATTTATTTTTTTATTATTATATTATTATTTACCTTTTTTTTTTTATTTCCAACGTGGTTGCGGCACGACCGATCGGTCGGAATTTATTTCAACCAAAGTTAACTGATGATACAATTCAAACGATCGGTGGAAATTTATTTTATTTTTAGGTTAAGCGAGAAATGACTCAAATAAATGGCTTAAGCACGTCAAAAGGGGGTATAAAAAGTAAATGAAAACGAGAATAAAAATACATGAAACCAAATGTGGACCACCACGAGTACATAGAATGAATTGAAAAGCTTGGTTTGAGGTACTTACCCGTTGAAGACTGAAGAACGATGAAGAACGAATGAAGAACGTCGAAGAACGATCGAAAACCTTCGTGAAATCACTCACGAAAACGTTACGGAAGCACCTCGGCTTGGATTTTCTTCACGGAAACAATTTTCCTAAGCAAATTCGAAAGAGAGAGAAGTGCCTAAGGGGCTGAACCCTTTTCTACTTCACTTCTCCCCCTATTTATAGAAAATTGGGGGAGAAGCTTGCCACCCAGCTCGCCCAGGCGAGCTAGGTTGCTTCCTCCAAAAGCAACAGCCTTCTTGAGGAATCTTTTGGAGGGCCCAAGTGGGCCTGGTTGCTATTTGCACCCCCATTTTTACTAAATACACCCCCCTTGCCCTTTTTTGGTGATTCTTTTTTCGTAAAGTTACGGAAACTTACGGATTTCACAACGATACTTGTTTTCTTTCCGTAATGTTACGGAACCTTGCGGATTACATAATCACCCCCTTTTTTGACTTACGGAATGTTACGGAACCTCACTAATTGTGCAACGATGCTTCCTTTTGATTTCCGGTGTGTCACGGAACCTTACGGATTGTGCATCAATACTTTCTTTCGGTTTCCGGCACATCACGGAACTTCACAAATTGCCTAATGATGGGTGCCAAGCACCTCAAAATGACCAAATACAAGTTGCATGCCACCAAGCCAAGGTCCCCGGACGAAATTAGGGTATGACAGTAATCGATTACCAGAGGAGTTTTTCAGAAAATATTCTCAACAGTCACATCTTTTTGTGTGGTTCTTGAATGGCTATCATAGGCCTATATATATGTGACTTGAGACACGATTTTGGAGAGAGTTTTCTAGAACAAAAAGGTCTTATCCTCTTAAAAAGCAAAATCGTTTTATCCTCTTTCAAATTCCTTGGCCAAATTACTTGTGATTCAATAAGGAATTATTTAAGTGCTCAAATTGTTAAATCTATCTCTTTCAAGAGAGATTTCTTCTTCTCTTCTTCTTCATTCTGAAAAGGGATTAAGAGACCGAGGGTCTCTTGTTGTGAAAGAATTCTAAACACAAAGGAAGGATTGTCCTTGTGTGTTTAGAACTTGTAAAAGGAATTTATAAGATAGTGGAACTCTCAAGCGGGTTGCTTGGGGACTGGACGTAGGCACAAGGGTGTGGCCGAACCAGTATAAATCTGAGTTTGCATTTTCTCTTCCCTTAAACTCCTTTATTTATTATTGTTTTATATTTATATTCAAATTGTTCTATTTGAATCAATATTTAAGAAATTCATTATTAAGGGAATTTATAACTGGAATAGAAAGATAACTAGAATTTTTAATTGGGGAAATAAGTTGTGATATCTTAATTCAACCCCCCCCCCCTTCTTAAGATATCTGAGGCCACTTGTCCAACATTGGAGGCTCCCAACTTACTTCCAATGAAAGTCCTTTTTGTTACAAAATTTGAAAGCAAAGCAAATTGCCAATTACAAAATTACAAAAAAAAAGTCCTTAATTGTGGTGGCTATTCTCTCTTTGGTGTTTCACTCAATTTGGAGTGCTTCTTAGTCCAATAGCTCTTAAGGTGGTTGGCCCCTTGCTTCTTGACTCAAATTCTTCAAGGTATGGCACCAAACCTCCTTTCCAATTCCCTATATGGCAACTCACAAGCAAGGAAACAAAGAGACAAGCAATAACCAAAGACAAAAAAAAAATGAAATGAAAGCTAAACCAATATAGTTTTAACAAGACAAATTTTCAAGGATTATTCAACAATTAAAGCAATGAAAAGCACAAAAAAGCAAGCTAGGACTCAAAGAGAAACCTAGAATGGCTCTAGAATAGAGTAGAAAAACTATATAAAAAAAAGACTTAAGAAACCTCTAGTTTTGGCACTTGTTTTCACAATAATTTTCAATTGAAATTTCAGAACTAGGATTGGTATAAAATAGGCACCAATTATAGAATAAATTTTGAGCCAAAACAACAAGCACACTTCCCTTAAAATGACTTGACTCTCTACTGGGTCTCCAGTGGAGTTGCCATCTGTCGCAACAGATGTCACGATGGGATGGTGAAAGAAAATAAAAGAGAATTTGTTTTCTAAGAAGAAAAACAAGAGAGAGTCGCCACCAATGTTTATTTAAAGGGAAAAATTAAGAAAACCAAAAGGAAGGTTTGCGAATTTTGAAAAGAAGGGGTTCGAGAGTTGTTTACGCATAGGGAAGGTGCTAACACCCCACGAGCCCATCACAAAGGATGACAACCTTTAATTGAGTGTGTAATAAAAATAACGTGACTTCAAAATTATTTATTTTCCCAGGAGCGGTGAATTTTTTTGTGTTTTTGTTGTTTTCCAATCGACAAGGGTGTTGTCCTTGCTTCTACGTATCCCCAAGTGCAATGAGGAAATCAGACCTACGTAGTTCTTTAGGTAAAAATGTTTATGTGTTGAATTGATTTTATCTTTCTTGAAAGATTTATTCTAATTACAGAAAAAAAAGAGTCGTTAAGGCATTGGACCTTGAAATGATCTCAAGTGATATTTGATGAAAAGAAGTTGTGAATTGATTTTTGATTTGGTTTTGTTTATTGGTCGGATATCCTCCGTATCCACCTATTACGAACAGGAAGAATATCTTCGAGCGCGTGAGGTGAGTCCAAGACCTAGTGTCGTGTGCTATAAAAATAAAATGTTCTAGGAGAATTACCAGGCAAGTCCAAGACTTAGTGTGGCAATTTAAAGTAAAACAAATAGTAAAAATAACATAATCATGGGAACAATGGAAATAACGGAAAATACGAAAATAATGGAATTCAGTGCGTTGGAAATTGAAAATTACGGAAACGACTTAAGTTAATTCAAGAAACATAGGATTGAATTTCATCGTTCATACCCTTAGTATCCTAATAAGATTAACATATATAAATCATTTTGTAACATCACTGATGCATCCTTAGTTATCCCAAGTTGATTCCTCGCGCTTGGAACCTAATAATATTTACTAAATATTGACCCCTCGCATATGCAGTAAATACCCCATCATTACAATTATATTCTCGTGCTTTTTTTGTAATCAAAACGTCATGCTCTATTCCTAGCAACGTAACGTAAAGAGTAAAATCATTCGGTTCAAATTCTAAGATTACTTTCCAGTCTCACTTAAAATTCAATTTCATAACACTAGTTATCAACTAGAATCAAGCATTATGAGTAAAATGAAATTACCAATAATGAGTAGAAAAGATTAATACATATATAATATCAAAAGGGACATATAACAATACCAAGATTACATCCAATCCTTATGAAAAACTAACCGATCATTGCGCAGAACACAAGACTAACAAAAGAAATGACGAAGGAAGTGATTCACGATCACAACTCTACAGCGCCTCGACTCCACTTTTCCTTTTCTCCTTCTTCTTCTATGTTTTCTCTGTTTTTTTTTTTTTGTTGTTGTTGAACCCCTTTTTCCATCATCCTTGCATGGCTATTTATAGAAAACAACCATTGAGTGTAAGGAAACTCGCCCAGGCGAGCTGCAGCTCACCCATGTGAGTTGCTTACTTAGTGGTGAAGGTATCTACTCGCCCAGGAGAGCTGTAGCTAGCCTAGGCGAGTTGTTGCTAGCCCAAGTGAGTTGCTTTCTTAGGGCTAAAGTTACATCATAGCCTAGGTGAGCTGGATGCTAGCCTAGGTGAATTTAGGGTCAGAAATCTTCATGAAAAGACCATTTTTCCCCTTCCTTGTGGCTTTGTCTCTGGATCTAACAAACAACCATCAAAACCCTGAGTGACCCCTTGGCCTTGCACTGTAACTGGTGCCAAACGCCGCAATTCAGTCAACAATGATAAAAGTATTATACCCAGATGATAAAAGATTACACCCGGATGAAATTAGGGTCTGATAATGGTGAAGGCATCCACTCGCCCAGGCAAGCTGTAGCTCACTCAGACGAGTTGCTTGCTTAAGCCTGAAATTACATCTTTAGCCCAGGCAAGATGGATGTTAGCCTGGGCGAATTTAGGATCAGAAACCTTCATGAATAGACCATTTTGCCCTTCCTTTTGGCTTTGTTTCTGGATCTAACAAACAATCATCAAAACCTACAAAATCATGGATGAATCTTTCATATTTAAACAACAATATTAGTAAATGTACAATATATATAAACAACTAGATTTAATGGTAGTTTATAAGAAAACTATTACGATCAAAGGATAAGTGCCAACAATTTAATCCCAAAGATAACTGAAATTTGGCACTTATTAGGGTGGTTGCCAATTTTCAATTTTTTTTGTTTTAAAATGCATTTTTGAAACGAAAATGTGTTCAACAAAAATTGGTTTGAGTTGGTTTTTTACACCATTTTGAAACAATTTTTACCCCTTTTGAGAAACAAAGAAAATCATATATAGTTTATGGTTTACATTTTACCCTATAAAATCTTTCTTTCAAGATTGAATCTCCCCTCTTGTGCCGCTCTCCCTAACAGTTCCTCTCTTTTGTGATCTCACCTTGCCTCGCATCAATCTCCATCTCCCCTCAACCTCTGTCATTCCACCGCACTGTCGCTTTTCCTCTCCCTTTGGTGTGTCGATCTGTTTTTACTTCGTTGTGATGTCATACTCCTTCTCTCTTATACAGTGTTCTCTCTCTCTTGTTTGAACCCCGTTCTCCCTCCACTATGTCCCTCGCCGCTCTTCGTTGCTCTTTCTCCTTCTTGTATGTTGCTCTTTCTCCTTACACACTATGATGCATTAATATAATAATCATGTCTTTATTCTATTGAAGTGTGATTTTGACGTGGGTGTGCCAATATGTTTTTGTCAGGAGTATGGACCATCTTTGGTCTTGGGCTAGTGTGGGAAGAGCATAGCATGTTGGATAGACTGCATTTATTGTTAGATATCTTTTGATTTTTGGTTTTTGAGAGGGTCCTCGGGTACAAATAAGTTTGGGTTATTAAGGAGTGTGCTTGTGCAGCAACAAGGTTCTTGTTTCATTTTTGTTTGGAGGAACTTCCTGCTTATGTATCTTGGCTTAGGGTGTTATGCAGAAAATGTATTTAGGTTGCTACATATATTTTTTATTGTGTTTCCTTGGTTTGGAGTTATGCATGGAACGTATTTAGTTTGTTTGTTGTTATTTTCTCATCTAGGACCAAAAGTGTATTTCATATTCTGTGTTTAATATTTTTGTGTTTACTATTTTTGTGATGTTTCCTTGGTTTACAGTTATTCAAAGAATTTTGGGCATAATGTTATGAACTCTAAATGACCAAATAAACTTTGATTATGAAGCAATTTCAAACTATAAAGAAAATAAAAATGAAAAAATAGAAGACATTTTTCTACTAATGTGGAATTTTAACCATTTATTGGTATAATCCAAAAATAAGAATTGGATTCTATTTGAAGAAGAACCACCTTCCTTACATTCCACTGGTTGGTAGTAATGTCATTCCCTTATGGAAGCAACACTCTTTCATGAAACATCTTTCATTATTTTTTGTATGGTTCATGTAATTGGCAACAGAGGGATCAAGCAAGAGTGCATAGGTGCTAAGAATTGTTTAGCAATATATTTTCTAATAAATTTTGACGAGTCCTATAGTTATTTCTCTTTTGAACTATAGTATATTGTGTTTTGTTCATGTTCATGTTAGAGTGGTTGTTTTAAGTCAACTTTATTTTTAGCATGATAAGTGAGAATGAAGTGGTTGGAAATGATGTGGTTGAGATCTAGCAACCAAAAAAGATATATGGCCACAAAATATTGAATCTCATTTCATAACTTTATTGGAGGAGGAAGTTAAGAAGGATAATAAACAGACTACTACTCTTACAAGGTTGGCATGACAACAAATCAAGGAAGAGATGATAAATATTTGGCAAGTAATACACAAAAGATCAGTTTAAGGACAAGTTTAATTAGCTGAGGGAAAAATGGAAAGGTTTCACCAACTTGATTAAAATGGACACAGGATTAGGGTAAAATTCAACTACTGAATAAATTATGGCCATAGATGATGAATGGGAGAAGCTATGTGAGGTGTGTTTTAATTTTATTATATGTCTTTATGGTATATTATTAATGATTATTGTTTTACAATACACTAACAATTGAAATTTTGATCTTGCAGAAATATAAATCAGCAAGGCATTTTAAGAAGAAAGGTTGTCTTCATTAAGATAAATTGTGTATCATTTTTAGGGACATAACTACCTCTGGTGCAAATCAGCATCGTTCTACAAAAAGTCCATCAATAAGTGATCCTGATGACCATGAAGGAGATGATGTTGATAAGGAGAAACATAGTTCTCAACCAAAAAAGAAAGCCCTTGTTAATTCTAACACAGAGAAAATAAAATCAAGAGAAAAATGACATTTGTTAATGCTTTGATAGTTACGATTTAAAGTTCTAAAAGAAAAGTTGATATTTTGGAAAATATTAGCACAAGTCAGGTTGTAGGGTCATCCTCTAATGCTACAATTGGGGATGTAGTTGGAAAAAACAATGAGGATAATAACAAATTGATGACTTATTTAAACATTCTTGAAAAACTTGAAGGAATTGATGCTACTCCTTTTTAAAAGTAATCAAGGCATTGAAAGATGACCCTGGTTAGAGACATGCGTTGCTGGCATTGAAAGATTTAGTCCTTAATCTCTAAATATGTTTTATGCCTATGTTTGGATTAAAACATGTGTATGCTTGAATCTTTGAATTTTTATATTTATGTTTTCATTAAGACTTGTAATTTTCTATATTTCATTCTATGAACCTATGTTATGGATTGTTTGATTTATGAATGTTATTTAGTTGTCCTAATTTTTAGTGTGAAGTAGAAATATTTATATTGTTTATGTTATTGTTAATCTGCAGGTCAATTGTCATGGAAGACATTGTAGAAGCTAAGCAAATGATTTAGACAAAGAGATTGAAAATATTTTGCAGGTTTATATTATGTTTGAATATACTAATTTGTTGAAGCCAAAACCTCAACCATAGAGGACTTCAAAATTGAAGGGACATGAATGGGTGGTTGAAACATTGAATGGTCATCCAAGAAATTGTTATGAAACATTTTGAATGATGCCATTCCAATATATTAAGCTATGTGAGTTGTTAATAGAAAGGAATTTTTTTTTGAAGACATTACATTTTTAACTGTTCAAGAACATGTTGTCATATCTTTGGTCATTATTTGCCAAACGACAACTACTAGATTTATAGTGGGTTGTTTTCACCACTTGGTAGACACTATTCATAGGCATTTTAAAAGTGTTCTAAAAGACATATGTAATCTTTTCAAGGAATTGATTGTTCCTTTTTCTTTTGAAGGAGTTGCTCTAGAAATATAATTCAAGCCAATATATAATCATTTTTTTAAAGTAGTCATTATTCTTTTTTTATATATATAATCATAATCTTTTTTGTTATATATATATATATATATATATATATATATTATTTTGTTAAAGAATTGTTTAGGAGCTATTGATGGTATGCATATTTCAGCATGCATTCCAAAAGATCAACTATCAATGTGTCGTGTTGTTGCTCATTTGACATGAAGTTTACATTTGTAATGGTTGGTTGGGAGGGTACGATGAATGACTCAAGAGTCTTTTTAGAAATAATTTAGAACTCAGATAATCATTTTTGCATTTCCCCTGAAGGTAAATATTATCTAATGAATTCTAGATAGATCAACATGATTGGCTTTCTTTCACCATATTGTGGAGAACTCTATCACTCACACGATTATAGAGGCCAACGAACATCCCAAGGTCCAAAAGAGTTATTTAATTGTACACAATCTTCATTACGTAATGTAATTGAAAGGTGTTTTGGGGTTTTAAAAGCACATCTTCATATTATAAAATCGATGTTGTCATATGCCTTGAAAAAACAAAAATATATATTACTTGCATGTTGTGTTCTTCATAATTTTATTAAAATGGAAATGCAAGATGGTCATCTGTTTAGACAAGAAGAAAATGTTGAAGTAGAAGTTGAAGAACTAGATGGAATCAATATGACACAACAACAAATTCATCCTTTGTTCTAATAAAGACCTTATTATTTGTTTTCTAAATCAAAACTTTTGATGGCTATTAATTCATCCTTTGTCCTAACTATATCCTAATTTTTGAATTTGAGTTAGACTACAAATTCAAATTCAAAGATTATATTACAGTTTCATGAATATGTTATTGGATCACTAACATTTATTTATGCTTTACATATCTATTGCAACTATAAATTAGCGTTTTCAATCAAAGACAAACATATTATAAAATTACAGTTTTCTTACTCATAAAATAAACCATTCTAATAATGTACTAGGCTGGAGATTTCTAAAGTCATATGTCGATTAAGACTTATATTGGCTTTTGAAATTTAAAATCACAATTCTTATGATATTTAAGGCTTTTAATTAGTATGAAAAGCTACATTCTTTTACATTTTTTTTAAAAATTATTCTTAGTAAAATATCAAATTCTTCTATAAATAAAAATGGAAATAATTTATTTTTTAGGTAATAAAAATTTATCATAAAGACAACATAAAAATATTACCATCCAAAAATAAATCCTAAATTGTGAAATTCACAAACACTACCTTATTTGTTATGGGTAGCAAAATGGGCCGAACTTGTTGAATCACCTCATTTAACTTGCTAATTTTGGCGGATTGGATTGTATATATAAGATATCAACTACTAACCCACTTAAATCCATGTGTTTTGACCCGCAAAAAAATGAGTTGATGATTATATGTGATTCAATCACACATTTTTGTTAATCAAATTATATATGTTTACATAATTAAATTTTTACATATTGTATAACATTTTTAATACATCACAAAATTTTTGTTTATTTTATTTTATATTTAACATACTAACTTGTTGGCTCCTAACTCACCCATAAAAAGGAGGTTGACTATATTCTTAAGTCATATTTCTTGAGTGGGCTAGTCTATTTCGTCTTGCTTATGACAAACTATTTTATTTCTTTATATATATATATATATATATATATATATATCATAATAATAACAATAATAATGATCAAACCTAATTTTCTTAGTCAATGAGATCTTATTAAGTTAAACAAGATGTGCGAGTTATTATGAATCTCCTAATGTTGTCTTTGATTCCTACAAATAGAAAAAAAAACACCTAATTTTTTTATATATAGGCTATCTTTAGCAAAACTAGCTAAAAGATGAAAAACTAATTTATTAAATCATAAGTGTTCAATAAAACTAATGATTAAATAACTGAAAAGTGTAAAATAACATAAAAATAATAAAAGCATAATTTATTTTAAAAAATATAATAAAAAAATTGAATAAATATATTAAGAATAAAAATAATATAAAATATAAAAAATAAAAACTAATAAAAAAATTAATAATTAACCCAAAATGTGACCCTTAAAAGGTTTTGAGAAGCCACTTAATCACCCGTATTAATTATATTTTTATATTTATTGGAACATAAAAAGAAGGGGAAGAACGATTCCCAAAATAATTGGGCACAGCAGGAGGGGGGCAGAACAGAGTAGACGAGGAGCAAAACACACACAAGTGTGGTGGTGGCGAGCCACTCATTGCCCCCATCTTCCATCTTCCATTTCTGCACTCAACAATTCACAAGCAACGTAAAAGCCAACACTTTCCACTCACTCTACTCTCAAATGCACGATGGAGGAACAACAACAACAACAACGGCAACAAAAACCAAAGGGTCCTCTCCCCATTGACTGGAGCCGGCAGTTCCAGAGCGACTCGCCGCCGCGCGAGTACGACATCGTGCCGGCCTCCGCCGTCATGTCATCCGCCGATCAGGACGACCTCTCCGCTATTCCCGATCACAAGCTCAGGGAGTCGATTCAGAGCAAGAAGAGGACCCTCGACGTTACCGGCAAGAATTTGCCCGACAAGGGCGTCAAGCTCCGCGCCACCATCGACCGCTACCAGCAGGAACTTACTCGCCGGGAACAACAAAAGCGTCTCCGCCAGGTTCTGCTTTTCTTTTTTGTGACATTGCGTTTGATTGAGGCGTTCATTTTCTAGGGTTTTTCAATTTTTTGTTGTTGGTATAATTTGTTTCTTTGTTGCTTTTGGTTTAATTGCTTATGTTTTGTTTGATTTTTGGTTTTCCTTTGTAGAACAGGAAGATGACAAGGACCGGAAGCCGCAGCCCGGACAAGCTTCATGCACAGATGCTGTTACTGAGGGTAAGTTTTTTTTTGTTTTTTTTTTATATAATTATTATGCAGTGATTCCTGTTATGGGTCAACATTTGAGTATGTAGGCTTCTATTTGTTTGCATGGTAATGGTAGGATTAGATGGAAAACAAAGGTATGGATGGGTTGAAACTTGAAAGTTAAGCTTCTTGACAGTAGGGATTCCAGTGATATTTTGTGACTGCTCCAAGAAAGTGGCTATTGAAACTGATCTATAAGTGTATTTTAGTGCCAATGCTCTTGTGGCGTAATGGCAATGGTGTTGTATTTGAATCCTGTATATTAAAGATTTTCTGGTGAAAAGATGGGAGAATATCTTGGTTATAGTCTACTAAGTGCCATTTTTGGAAAAAGAAATTTTTTTTATGTCCTTAGGAGATTATAGATGTCAACATTTTATTCCTGATGTTTTGGCATGATATATATCCGTAAAGCATAGTTTTCAATTGTGTGGTATAGCAGGATTGCATCACCGAGTGGTTCTTTGGCACTATGGAATTCAAATGATGTACTTTGCATCTATCCCTGACCTCTGTGGTCATTTCTCACCTTCTAGCTTCTCTTGCTCTCTAACTTGTATCTAAAATTTCACAATGGCAGCCATCCCACCATTTGCTATCTGGCTATAGCAGTTTTGGGGTGATCTGCTGTTTGTTGCTATCCAGGATTGATAACTATGTTGTAAAGCAAGCCACAAGACATGATTAAAATACTTGTTTGTTGCATATTAAGAAACTGATTGTTTTTGTAGGTGTGTCTAATGACTTGAGAGAAGAGAATTTGTCGTCTCAAGCTCAATCACAATCCACTTTTGCATCTTGCTTTGTTAATAAAATGGAAGATAATGTAAGATCCTTTGCATCATTTGTAAATTACTCAATTTTTCCCTTTCTAACTTGCCTGATATATTACCTTATCTGACTTTAATTTGTTAAGCAGACTAATTGTACAGCTTCTGATGCATTTAGAAAAGAGATATCACTTTTCAAACATCGTGGCAACCAGAAAATACAAGACAATGGAGAGCCTAGGAGAAGAAAGAGACATCGATCATCATCAAGAAAATTGCAGTTTCAATGCCCTAGTAAACTTTCCAAACGTGATACTTTTAGTGATGGTAAAACTTGCAGAGCAACTTCCCCTTTCAGTCTGTGGAATAATGGGAGAAATCTGCCAAGATGCTACCCAAAAGTGTAAGAGAAAATCTTGTGGTTTTTCATTCAAATTCTTTTTAGTATGATAACATTATTGGGTGATTTTGATGTTGTTGTATTTAGTTACTTTATTTAGTTGTTTTGCCATCCTCAGTTTACTTGAAATGTGTATTATGCCATTCATAAAACTGATTTAGTGCATTTTTTACTGTGCCAATTAGATATAGATATACAGGGTATTCATTGTTTCATGAGGTTGTGTATATTTGGTGTGGTGTCTATGGATATTTGAGGGTTCACAATAAAGGCTAGTCCATTTCCTCCAAAAGCACAAAGGGGTAGTTATCTCCTTACTTTATTTTTCACTTTCCCCAACTGATTCCAATGAAATTTCCATGGTACATTGATTGGGGATTTGAACTGTAATCTTTAATGTAAAATCTTAGGAGCTGAGAGGAATTGTCTCATGCTATTCCAAGTATTCCATAGAGTTCAAGTGCCATATTGGATGGCTAGAGGATGAATGGATGATTTATGAATATTCCAAGTATTTCTGATCTATTTTTCTGTCTTAGAAAGGGATTAATGTATGATGTTTAATGCTTAAATTAATACATCTATGATTTTCAAAATAAGATATGAATGTTAACTGTTCTATGTATTGCAATCATGTTCCACTCCTGTTTGTAATTAGTTTGTGTTGAAAGGTTATCACATCATCATCGTTTGCTACAGAAAATTATTCATATGATTTCCTCTTCTGCATGACCGCTCCCTTTTCTACTTATGCTGAAGGTGGTGGCAGATATAGCTTGTTAGTTTCGACTCTAGCTTTAGGTTTTCTGAATGAATAAATTCATATTGTTGGATTCTTATTTTCTCTTTACCCACATGGTAGGAAGGATGCTTTTCAGGCAATTCAATTAGATGGCTCAAGGCCCAGGAAGGTGTGTCTATTTTTTCTTATTTATCCATTCTTATTATGTTGTTTGCCCGTGACATTTGGCTGTTGTAGTTGTTACTTATACAAGTCTCAAATCCCAATTTAATCAGTAATATGTTGATGATCTGACACATCTTTAGCTTCGCTGAGTACTTACTGGTGATTAGTTACATATTACATGTTTTAAACATGGTCAGCCCATTGTTCTTGATATTGATGATGATGACGACGATGATGAAGCTCATATTGTGGAGAAAACAGAAAACAAATTTCCTGAATAGTAAGTGAATTTGATTGCTTTTATTTGTTTATTTATTTATTTTATCTTTTGCAATATGCCTATAAAATCCTTTGTATTATTTGATTTGGATCTGTTTCTTTTCAGCCTGAAAGAAGCTAAGATCTATTTTCCATCAAGGTAATTCTAAAGTATAATATAGTAACATGGTCATTCAACTAAAATTGTCTTTTTTACTTTGCATGACTTGTTGACTTTCCTTTGTGATGGCTCAGAGATGATCCAGAGTGTGTTGAAATTTGTTACACAGACACAAATTGCCTAGCCCCAGAAGGCTATTTAACATCAACTATTATGAACTTCTACATTCAGTAAGTCAATTTACCTTCTCTAGTTTCTCCTTTGCAGGTCCTTTTAAGAATTTTTCTTTTCGTGATGAAGACAAAAATGCACAAATATGTTATCTTCTTTCCTTTGTTACCCTCAACTCATTGTATTTAATTTGTAAGGAATATAGATGGAAAAAATGTAAATCAATGCATGCTTGATTGATAAGACATTGAAGAGGATTGAACTTTTTTGGTTCTTCAAAAATTATAGGGGATTGTCTAAGTTTATTTTATAATTTCTGCTTAAGTTATTTAGTCTCTTCATGTTTTAATTTTGGCAAACACCCATTTTTGACCTCTAATGAGATAAGCAACTTCACATTAGTCCTCCATTTATCGAGGACATCAAATTGGTCCTTTTGATGATTAATGCCAATAAGTTTGGTACTTCAAGGACCAAAGTGATGACATTTTAGGGCCCATTTGAATGGGAAAAATATCACATTATACATTTCACATTTTTCATATATTTGGTGGTCCAATGTGATCATGCATATTGTAGGAAGACCAACACAGGCGTTTACTCTAAAATTTCAATTGTTGTGTAAATATAAAATATTTTAATAGGATATTAAATAATTTAAATTTTATCAATAAGATCATATATTCTCTTTCTTTTATAACTTTTTGATCTAATGGCACTGACCCTTCTAAGTGGTTGAAACAGGTTGATGGACTATTCATAATTGAATATTTGTAATAATAATAACTGGGAATTTGATATTGTTGTCGTGGCTTTTGACTAACCAAATTGGAGTAATGTATACTGTTAAGGGTGTTGTCAAATTATCGAGTCAAGCCAAGAATTTAAAGTTGATGCTTGGTTTGCAAGAGTAGAAGATGCTAAGTTTTGGTCATTTATTTAAATGAACTAAATTTAAAACTTGTACTTAGCTTGTTAAAAATATGAAGCTTGAGTTTGACTTGTTTGGTTCATTTATACATTCATTATTTTCTTTCCCTTTATCAAATCTCTTATTGAAGAATTTCTAAGTGTATGTATTTAGTATTTTTAGACATTTTTATGCTAGAAGATGAAGTTTAAATAGAAATGTATTTAGCAAAAGAATCTTTGGACATGAAAGTTAGGTAATTAAGATTCTTGATAGAATTACAATTTTTGGTTTCCTAGTGTGTCCTTCCACCTAGTAGGCACTAAAGGACCTCTCTTAATAGTGTTTTTTCTGCACAACCACACATATATCTTGGAATCAAACCCAAGATCACATGCTTAAGGGGTTTGGGCCCCTTCCACTTGGACCAACTCATGTTGGGAGAACTGCAATTTATTAAGTAATGAAGAAATAATGATAATAATAATAATAATAATAATAATTATTATTATTATTATTATTATTATTTATCTATACCCCTTTTATTATAAAAATGGTCATTCTCTCTCTCATCCAGGTTTAGAGGGAGAAAGTATTTTCTCTTATTAATTTTTGTGCCATGCATAGTTGGAGAGATAACTAATATGCGACCGATTAGGAGTAAATAAAGGAGCAAAAGTGCAAAACAAGGGATAAAATTTACAGCCTACCTAATAATAGCAACTGAGTCAATTGATTCAATTTTTTATTTTACCTATCAAATCTTCCTAAAACTCCTTACAACTAATTCTAAACTAACTTCAACACCATCTTCATTCTTCAAGTTGGTGTGTAGATGTTTATCTTGCCCAAATTGCTTACAAGAAGTTCAAATTTATGTTGGAATAATACTTTGGTGAGGATATCTATCACTTGTTGCATAGTTGGAACATTCGGCATACAAATGGCTTCATCATCCATCTTCTCTTTTATGTAGTTTTTGTGAAGTTATTGTGCTGTGCTAGATTCTGATAGGTGGTCATTTGCAACCTTGTTAGTCAAAACATAACTTCATTGGTAGGTTGATAAACATACCCAATTCTTCAAGAAGCCTTTTTTAGTGATAACATTTCACAAACTCCCTGAGTCATAGCTCTATATTCCGCTTCAGCACTGCTTCTTACTAGCACATTTTTTTTTTCTTCACCAAGACCAAGTAACCCTATACAAAATGCAATAACCTTGATGTAGACCTCCTGTCAGTGTAGATTTTCCCAGTCAGGGTCTGGGTCTGTGTAGTCATCGATAGTTTATTTTGAAGTAAATTATAAATACCTTTTACCTGGTGCATTCTTCAAGTATCTCATGATCCCTTATAATCCCTTCTGGTGTTTTTCGCAGAGTGTATGCATGAATGAACTTTCTAAACTTACTGATAGGGATGTCAAAGGGGGTTGAACCCAGCGGATCAACCCACTTAACCCACCAAACCGTGTTGGGTTGGGTTGGGTGATTCAACCCTTTCAACCCACATAACCCAACCCACCAACCTAATGGGTCAAGGGGTGGGTTGGGTTCAATGCAATCTTAAAACAGGTTTAATCAAATCCAACCCGTTTTTTTGGCAGATTGGGTTGACCCATTTGACATCTCTACTTACTGCAAACCTAGTGAACTTTTGTTTAGGCCTTGATGGTTTCTTGTCTACTTGGATAAAATGTTTAGTAATAGTCCTTGGATATATTTTCCATGTTTAGTTTCTGATTTCTCTACTTATGGCATTTTCAATTGGCTAGATATTTGCAGCAACAAGCATTGTTGACAAATAGATCATTATCTGACTACCATTTTTTCAATACATATTTCTACAAGAAGCTCAAAGAAGCTGTTTCCTACAAGGTGCTTAATTATCTTCCTGCTAATTCATTGCTGTATTTATTTGCATGCACAGGCCACAGATTATTTTCCTCAGTAAGCATACTGTTAATCATTATGATATAATGCATCATTGATTGTTCCATTTAAAATATTGTCTCTTGACTGGTTTAAGTACTGGTTAATCAGTTATTAGTACTTTTTTTGAGTTATTAAATGTGTTTTTCTTGATAATTTTGAAGGTATATTTTTGAGATTTAGGTAACTGATCAGCAATGCATAAAATGTGAATTGCTGACCCAATAACGCTCTTTGGTAACAAAAATTAGTAACTTTACAAATGTGCAATCATTTTGTAGTTCTCTAGAAACTGTCCTCATGTTGCTTTTTTGTGCTGTAGGCAAGGTTATTAAACTCATGGGTTCCATGCAAAGTTGTGGAGTGTAGACTTGACTCGTAGACTCGTTAGAGTTTACCTAATACAAATAATATTAGAAACCTAATCATGGTATCAAAACATGAATGTAGTGCCATAAAATAATGAATATTCAACATTGTTAAAGTCAAATTGGTTCATTTTTCACACATAATATGGAATATTCCGTTAGAGATTGGTGCCGTGTTTACACACTACTCTGCAGATTGTCAGAGGCAGATCATGCACGCCACTGTGCAGACAAGTCATTGCAAACTTGTTGGAGGTTTGTCACACATTAGTCAGGCTGGTCAGAGTCTCATCACAGTTCACAGCCTTGTTCATTTGGGCTCAGACTGGTAATTTTGTTCAAGTCTGACCCAGTT
Organism: Glycine soja; assembly: GCF_004193775.1. Taxonomy (NCBI): domain Eukaryota; kingdom Viridiplantae; phylum Streptophyta; class Magnoliopsida; order Fabales; family Fabaceae; genus Glycine; species Glycine soja. The sequence continues at coordinate 20,244,256 of NC_041019.1, forward strand.
TACCCGAGTTTACCCTAGTGTATGCAAAATTGGTTCAGTGGCAACTGGCAAATAACAGTTTTTACCCTGAGAATCATATAAATTTACGAGTCAACTTGTGAATTTGATAACCATGGCTGTAGGTGGTAGGTACATAGGACAACTGCCCTTATAGATTGAGGCGCATGTGAAATTGATAAGTAACCAAGTACTCAGGGAACCCTCCCTTAAAAGCTAGTTGTTAAGAGGGGAGAGCCAAGCCACTTAAGTACTTCACTGAGCATCCCATACTACCTGATGTGGAACTTAGGCACCCCATAATACCCAAGTCCTTATTATAGCAGAAAATAATATGAGGATCTGTTAGGGTGATTTTCTATTTGTTTTAAAGATGCTTTTGTTTTTAATGTTAATTTCTATCCTTGCCTTCCTCACTTTCCTTTCACTTTGTACTTTTTTCTGTGTATGCTCTAATTTATTATTTATTGTAATATCTAGCAAAGTGATAGAGAGATGATCTTTGCAAAGTTCAGAAGATGGTGGAAAGGTGTAAATATTTTTCAGAAGGCTTATGTTTTGATTCCAATACATGAGGAGTAAGTTTTCTTGTTAGCGTTGAACTTTTGTTTGTAAATGATAATTCTTGTAAATGGTGAGAAGTTCTTTTTGTGCTTTCCTTTGAATTAGGTCATTATCTGAAGAAACTACTATTCACATGACAAAAAGGACTGTTGTGAAGAATCATTTATCAATCTTTAGATACTTGAGCTAAAATGTTACCTCCTTATTTTATGTGAACTAATGAGCACCCTTGATTATAAGTAGTGGGACTATTATTCAAGAAAGGACAATTATTCTTGGATGTATACACAATCAATTGTAGACAGAAGGTCCACCTTAGGATATTGTATGCTTTTTGGGAGGGAAATTTCAGCGACATAGAGGAATAAGATGTAAATTGTAGTTGCAAGGTCAAGTGCCAAGTAGAGTTTTGAGCTATGGCTCATGGAGTTTGAGGTGTTATTCTTGTAATTACACCTTGATTTAATATCTCTATTTCTGTAATTATTCACCACTTTAAACATTCAGAAGAAGGTAAACTTACTGTCCTATTTGTGTATGTGGATGATATCGTTATATCAGGTGATGAGTTGATTGAGAAACTACTCTTGAATTCGAAATGAAAGATCTTGCAAAGTTAAAGTACTTGGGATTGAAGTTTGCCTACTTCAAGAAAGTTATCCTTATTTCTCTAAGGAAATTCTCTTTGATAGTTGTGTAAGGCTACTGGTGTACTCGTTGAGTAAAACCACTGAATGAGAAGTGATGAAGAGAGTGCGAAGGTTGATAGAACTCATCATTAGTGGTTAGTAGTGAAATCGGTTGTCCGGGACATACCAGACCAGATCTAGCAAATGATATCAGTATTGTTAGCCAATGTTATAAAGCCACACCTGAAAGAGGATTGCTATTTAGGAAGGTGGAAAACTAGAAATTTCTCCATGGAAGTGACACAAGTGCAAATTATGCATGTTCAATTATTAATAGGTCAGCATTTGATTATTGTATGTTTCTGAGTAGAAACTTAGTAACATGGAGGAGTAAGAAACATAATGTGGTTGCTGGGTCAAGTCCAAAGGCTGAGCCATGGCACAATGAGTTTGAGTTGTCACGGATGATCATTTTAGATATCCTTAATGTAAAATGTGAGGCACATATGAAACTATTTTGCAACAACAAATTGGTCATTAGCATTTGTGCATAACCTAATTTAGCATGCCAAGACAAAACACATTGAGATAGACTGACACTTTATCAGGGAGAAAATGGACAGAGACATTTATTTCATTTTCCTTTTTAACAAATTTGTCTCTTTTTTTCTGAGACATTTATTTTCTGTATTTTAGCTCTATCCCAGGCAAAGCATAAGTTTAGATAATGCAAGTTCATTTGTATGATTTTTCTTCAGAAAATTGATACTGAAAACCTTTCTTTCATTCAAATGTTTGATTTTAATTTATCTTTTTGGCAATTCTTTTTCTTGTTTGTTGGTTTACTTTTGTGGATGATCCTAGGGATTTTCATGCTCTATTGGTTTTCTTTGGTATATATATTCTAAGCATCTCTTCTTAAGCCTTAATATTATTTTATAAGAAATATTGCTACTGTTATATTCTTTTGTCTATGCTTTATTCGAGCATGCACTTCCTGCCCAAATTTTGCATTTGACAGGAGCGTATTGTTAGATATTTATCTTACCTGCCCCTCTGCTCAGTTCTGGGTTTATTACTCATGTTTCATGTATCCAGCCTTCATTGGAGCTTGATCATTATTTGTATCCCAGACAAAGAATATGAATCAGGGCCAATCATACTTCATTTGGATTCTTTGGGTCTTCACTCTAGTAAATCAGTTTTTGATAATATTAAAAGGTGAGATTAAAGAAGTGCTTGTATCTCATGTTACATTTCCATTTCATCCATGCAACGATAATTTGTTCAAACACATCTTGCCACTTCACTGCTATTCTGCTATAATTTTATGTTGGTTGTGAGGGTTGGCAAGATTTATGTCTTTTTTTTTTATGCTAAAATTCTGATGAGGTCTTTTATGATTATATAATCAAGTGATTTTGTAAGCTGCAAAGATGATGAAATTGTCTTATTTGGAAAAATTTTGATTCATTTTCATGGGAAGTATTGGAATCTATATATATATATATATATATATATATATATATATATATATATATATATATGCTAATGGAAATAAAAAAAGTTTTCACAACAATCTAAATTCTATTTCTAAATCATGTTTATATATTTGTAAACTAACTTTTAGAGTTGGTAATCCTATTTTGTAGCTTATCAACACAAATTTTAAGCATCTAAATATCTTCAGACTCCAGAATTTTAATTGGAATTCTTTTGATGATTTTTCTACTTATATATTTTATATGCATTCCCTGCAGGAGCAAAATGAGGTTTTTTTTTTTCTTTGGGGGGCGGGGGGATTTTGGGAAACATGTTGTAACATTCTGGTTGATATAGTTGCTCTAGTTATGTGGATCTTTGTTACATAGTTGTAAGAACTATTCTGAAAAACCACTGACCTAGTGACTTAGCTATCACATTCGAAGTGCATGATAAATTTTCACTCAAACCAGTTGACCTGAGTAAAATGGATGGTTTGATCAGTAAAAGCCTATTTTGTATATTTTAGTTGTTTTGTCTAGTCTCTGGCCATCTGGCTAGATTGAACACAACTATGCCTTGTCTGTTCATCTATAATGCTATGCACTGATTGTATGTTTCTAGGCATTTATTATAAATTTAAACATCAAACTTATTGATGTGAAATTACGCTGTGTAGCTATTTGATTGAAGAAAAGAACTATATGGATCGAGAAGATGTGTCTTTAGATGTTTCAATTGCGGATAGAATATGGAAGTGCCTTCCTCGTAGAATTGAATCTCAAATCATCCAGGTAAATTTGCATGTTGTAAATCTAGAATAATGTGTTAACATAGTATGATACTATCTATGAAAGTTTGAAGACGAAATATCTTTCACCATTTGTTCTTAAAGAAATGAATATTTGACCTCTGATATGACATCATATGCCTGTTCTTTTTCTAGATTGTTGCTATCCATAATGAAATAGATTAGGTGTTGAAGTTGTTGAGTCTTTTTGCTGAGTGATTACATTTGAAGGAACGAGGTTCTTCTTCAGAACATTTGAAAACTGAGACTCTTGACAGATGATAGAAAAAACACTTTTAGCCTTTAAGTAAAATGACAATGAAGTTTGTTTCAAAATTTCATGTCGTGGGTTCAGCTTATTGAAGTTAGATTCTTAAAATTGATGCTAGAAAAGAAAGCTGCAAAATTATTGTGCAGTTTTTCGATAATTTTAGTGATGCCTTTTTTTTAATAATAAATCTAAAATTGTGAGATGTCCACTAATATTTCATCCTGTTGCATTTGCACATTGCACCAGGTTCCCCAACAGAAGAATGAATATGACTGTGGTCTTTTTGTATTGTACTTCATTGAACGTTTCATGGAGGAGGCACCTGAAAGACTGAAAAGGAAAGATTTAGATATGGTAATAGCTGTCTGCTTCTTTGTTAAGATGATTTGATTTCAAATAATGTGTTTTGTTGACTGATACTTGTCAACTTACAGTTTGGAAGGCGATGGTTCAAACCTCAAGAGGCGTCCAATTTGAGAGTGAAAATCCTTAAATTGCTTTTAGAAAAATTACAGAATTCAATAACGGATAATTGTAACTCGGAATCTTCTCCTTCGTCATCTGCTGGCCCTGCAACTGATTGTGTTGAGACTGCCAGGGATTCTGTTACTGGCCCTGTGACTGATTGTGTAGAGACCGCCCAGGATTCTGTGACGTAACATGGCAGCATGAATTGCAATTCTCATTTCCTTGAACAAACAATCTGTTGATATTCATATGGTTGGTGCCAGTGGTTTTGTTTCCTTGTACAGAAGTCAGCTATTCAGCTGGTAATTTTTGGATAGAGTTTTCCTTTGACCTGGTAAATAGTCCAACAATCAACTTGTCTAGTTTCTAACCATTTCTTGTGGGTTAGAGTCCTTTCCAAATGTATAGTAGGAAACAGTACAAAACTGACTACTAGAGGTAATAGTTCAAATCTACCCGGTATTTTAAACTTGATTTTATTAACTTCAATGGAAGTTGTTTTCATGCCAACTTTACGTTCTAGTTTTTATGATATATAGGAATAAAACGATTCATAGCATTCATTTTACCCAATTTACGAATTGCAGGATGGTTTTGTTTACAGCTTATGCGCTTAATTTCTTGGTATTTTAAGTAAAAAGATGACTTGAAAAATAACATTGTTTTTTTATTTTATATTATTTTCGAAGGTGTCTTGGTGCGTTGGTAATAAGTTTTGCTTCTTGGTCCATTGTGGGGATCAAGCCGAAGATGGCATCCGATATGATCACAAGCAAATTCAATAAAGATGTATTCAGGCTTCTAGAGATAGGAAAAAGAATAAATCATTAATTTAGTTTCTCAAATTTTTCCCTCTAAGTAGTCTAAAGTACTAAATTATACAATTAATTCTCTTGGATATCTATCACTTTAGTTTCTAAGTTGATTTATTTATTTGAGAAATGATATCCTTTGAAGAGAAGCCAAAACATCTTTGACCAGTTCCTTCTCATAATGCGTCCAGTGGGTTCTCTAATTTTAACTTGAGCTTCTTGTTGAGTAGACGCAGGTATCTCTGATTCTTGTTTGGACGAGCTGGTAACTGTTGTAGATTTTTTTTTCCATATATACAACAACAAAAAAAACCAAAACATACAACTCTCATTATTTACACAAATATACATGTTTACTATTCAGTGTAAATTCAGGTGATTTTGAAAAAAAAAAAGGTTCTTTATGTTGAGAATTCAAGTCCCTCGAACCCGAATTCTTAATGTGCTTTTTTTTAAAAATTTTTTAAAAAATAATTTTTAGAAATATAAATAAAGAAAATTAATAAAATTAGAGAAGATTATGAAGTTAAACAAAATTAGTTAAAATATTACAATGTAAATTAGTTTTGAAGATCTACATAAGTTAAAAATTGTACACTTGAAGAATGTTTTATTAATTTATGAATGATGTGAAATGAAATACATTGATAGTTAAAAAAAAATTAATTTGCTTGACTTGAGCTTCCGGGACGGGGGAGACACCTACTTTTTGAATGACCAACTAGCCCGAAGATTGAACACCGTTTTGGTTGACCTCTTTCTCTCATTCATAATAGTTCGTATACTTGTAGATTTTGATCGATTTCTCCTCATGGCTGGATTGACACATAATTGTGGTCCTTTGTATGGTGGCCAATAATCATGATGACGCATGCTTGCTAACGAGACTTTGTAGACACATGACACGTAATCCAATGTGTACACTGAATTAACATATTGCAAATAATCTATATTGATTTCCCACAATCACACGTTCTTTGATCCAGCTTGACAATGAATTTCCTCATTCGACGCCTCTCTCTTATATTCACTCTTTCCTCAACTTGAAATTGAAATCTTTGGCGGTCAAACTATTGAATGAAGTGAGTGTTGGACTTAGTTTCTTCTTTGGTGATGAACTTGGCTGCAATAAGTGTGTAAACTTGTTTGGAAACGATCATTGCATCAACCTGAGTCCCACGGTCAACAAAATAGTGATTATTTCTCACATGTGGCTCTGACCAAGGCTATGATTGGAAATTTTCAAATTTTTTCGAGCACCGAGTTTAGTGACTGCCAAATTAGTGGTCATGTGTGCCCATCGTTTTCCCTCATCCCATGCCAAGGTCCATTGCTCCCTTGGTATTTGAAAAAGCCATGCAGTGCCATGTGGGTTGTCTTCTTGTAACTCCTGGTAGTGGCAAAAAAACTCTAGTTGAGTCATGGCATACCCTATAGTTTGTAAAAAAATGTAAATCTGAATGTTAGTTTAATGTTAAATAATTAAATATTGTGTATTAGAATATAAACAAAATATCTTGCCCTTACTCAAGACGTTTTTCCTTTCGTCCTTATTTTTGAATTGTTTTTTGTAATTTTGGCTAATGTGCAGAATACAGAACACATGTGACGAGTTGTCTATTGTCCACCCACTATCAGGTCGTCTGTATGCACTTTTGATTGACTCGTGCCTGTTAGTAATTAAGCATATACCATGTTGTGGTGTCACATGTGTTCTCAAGTTTTGCAGAAAAAAGTGCCAGCCATCTATTGTCTCACCCTCGACAATGGCAAATGCCAATGGAAATATGTTGTTAGTGCCATCTTGTGCAACTGCAATTAATAACGTCCCTTTGTATCTTCCATATAGCCATGTTCCATCGATTTGCACAGTGGGTTTACAAAATGCAAACGCATCAATGCATGCCTTAAATGACCAAAAAAGTCAATGGAATATGACCTTGTTTGAAATTGGTTGGTTGGACTCATCCAATGCATGAATAGTTTGAATCCTGACAATTGTGTCAGAGACGAAAAGTTGCAAAACTTGTAGGAATTTGCTAGCCATGCTTTACGATATGTGATGGTGTATCCGAACTCTTGTCTTACGAATGCGATGAATGTAGGAATGGTTAGTTGTTCGTTTTCTTCAACCATCGCAAGGATATTTTTGCCTACAAGTTTCAAATCCTTCTTATTGTGATCTTGTGAAACGGTTGGCATGATGCATGTGTGAAGCCCTTCTATCATTCTAATTTCCCAAACTTTTAGATTTTTTCTTTCAGACGCTCTTAAGTTTCCATTGACACCCCTCAGATGGGAAACATAAGATCCATGTATCCTTCGCACACCTCTTGGCTTTGAAAGTTACATGGTTCTTAATGTGTCATGTTTTTACTATGTGTTTCAGGTCCTCCAATTGATGGAATAGCTGACCAACATATAGCTCACCATCGGGTAAGTCAGATTGTTGTTGTTGGTCCAAAAATGCCTATAGTCGGGGTTGTCAGCCACTTGGTTGTCACTAACATCAACGCTATTAGGATATGGACGATAGACATTTTCAGTTGATGCTGGTTGGAAAATGAATTGTATGTCATTATCGTCGTTGTCGTTGATGTTGTTGTCCGCCAAAATTTCGTCTTCGTCATCACTGAAGTTACCATCTACTTCATCCGGCAACCCATTTTGAGCATGATAGTCATGTGACATTTCGTTGCTTTTAGACTGAGCAACATGGATATCAGTAATTGGGTCGACATTTAGGTGGGAGGGCTTATTTAGTTGGGGAGTCGTCTCACAGTAGTTTGACGATCCACTAAGAATTTGTGTGTATAAGCTAATGTGGATACCAAATTTGGTGGGTTCAAAATGAGGGACGTAATAATCATTTGTGGGCATGTATGGGATTGGTGTGTAAGAAGATAAGCCTTCATGGTAGGTTTGAGTATGGTAGTTAGTGTATGGTGTTTCGTGAATTTGTGGTGATTGAACAGTTGTTTCGACATTGGTGGTAGAAGAAGGTTGTTGTTCGTATTATACGAGCAACTAAAAGATACTTAAGCATTGTTGTTGGTTATAGACATCGAACATGCCATCAATATCCTCATCGTCACTAATGGTAACAGCCTGGTAATTGAACATGCCAGACCCAACAGAAATGGGGTATCGATAGATGATTGCAGTTATGGTTTGACCTCGATTCCTCCCTTAAACTCTACGTCATTGTCATGGTCGGCTACATAGGCATTGTAGTAGACAACGACAGGGACATTTTCGTTTCTGCTTGCCAGGGTGACTAAGAGTGATTTGGTTTGAAGACTAAGAGTGATTTGAAACTTCTGTTGTGAAGTGTTTTATGTGTGTAGAAGAATACGTTTAGAGACTAATTTATAGTGTCGTGGCTACAGATAGATCCAATGGTCTTCATCACACTGACAATTTTAACAGTCAAGATTGCCTCCACAGTGTCATGAATAGTGCATTGAAAATTTTTGCAGTCAAAATTGCGTGAACAGTGCCACGAATAGTGCACCGACAGTTTTTGCGGTCAAAAATTGGTCTACAGTAACGTGAACAGTATTCTGACGCGCACAGTGACGTGAACAATATTACTGACGCGCACAGTGATGTTGTAGAATTCCCGACATGAATAGTGACGTGAACAATATTGTGAACAGTGACACACACAAATTTTTCCCCGCCTATAAAACCCATCTCAGACAGCTTATTCCATACAGCTTATTACACTCACTTGTTCTTTTTGAATATCAGCAACTAAATTTTCAATCGTTTGATTGTGCAAAGGGAGAATGGAGGCAACAACATTGTTATGGAAACAAGATTGTCACCGAGCTTTAAAGATACAAAACATGGTAAGTACTAATTAGATGATATTATAACCTTTTTATTGTCGTGATAATTATAAAAACACAACTTTTGTTTTACAGGGACAACCACCAATAATCATTTCCTATTGTCATTCGATGCCCGCTCATCATCCTTTAATTGATTCGTTGCTTGCTTATACTGGGTTTGCTGATGTGGCAAAATTACGCCACTTCAAAATTGATCATCATCTAGTGACTGCACTTGTTGAGCGATGGAGACCAGAAATGCACACTTTTCATCTTCCTGTTGGAGAATGCACAATTACATTGGAGGATGTAGCACTACAGCTTGACATAAGGGTGGACAGTAGGCCAATCAATGGTGCAACCTACTATGATTGGGAGGAAATTTGTGAACAATATTTGGGTGTTGTTCCACCAACACAACAACAATAGTAGGTTCCGCCATTAAGCATAAATGGTTGCAAGATAATATGCCGCCACTTCCTGCGAAACCAACACAACAACAATTAGAAGCACATTATAGAGCTTACATTTTGTGGCTAATTGGTGGGGTTTTAATGCCAGACAAGATGGGAAATCAGGTTCATTTGGTGTACCTCACTGTGCTGGCTGGTCTTGAACGAGTCAGGCGGTATAGTTGGGGCTCTACTTGTCTAGCAACGGTGTACAGGGAAATGTGTAGGACCACTGACCCTGATGCCAAAACCATGGGCGGTTGTACGTCATTGTTGCAATCTTGGGCATGGTATCACATGCCCTTCATTGCAACAAGAGTTAATCGGAGACCATCGTAACTGTTGGTTACGAGGTAATGTGAATCTCAAATTCACTGTTATATGATTAGCATAGTATGTATTAAATTAATAATTTTTCATTTATTAGATGGAGTGGCGGTGGATTAAGCTTTACTGGTACACCACATGGAGATGTCATCGGTTATAAAATAAGATTAGACCACATGACAGCTGAACAGGTAATAAATAAACTATGGGTTACATAAAAATAATGTTAAGTTTTGTGTTTTTAATAATTAATTAATTATTCCTTTTGTATCATTTCAGTTTTTGTGGAATCCATATCTCCACTTTTTGGATGCTTTGGAGTTGACAACTTTCGTAGACTCCTCAATATGGACAGCCTGCACCCCTGTAATTTGTTTCTCGATAGTAGAATGACACCAAGCAGATAGAGTTAAACTTCAATTCCACCTTCGCCAAGACATATCAGATCCCCCAAGAAACATGGACAAACTTCACAAAATCGACATGCGAGGTTAAATTGACACAAATTGGGATGAAAAACATGCAAAGTGGACAAGGTATTGGTAACAACGTCAATCATTGGTTTTACAGGGACAATCGATTATAGGGCATGCAAAGAATTCTCAGGAATACATGGCGTGGTATCAAAGTAATACTATTATTTTTTTAAATATGCAACCGTCAAGTGGATCGTCAATGAATTTCAAAACTGATCAATCGTCAAGGGCAACAAACATGGTGCAACCAGAATGTAATCCTACATACATACCATTTCCCTCCATGACAGATTACGTTCCACCCACATACACACCAATCCCCCCATGACGGATTACATTTTTCCGAGTCCTTCAAACATGGACTACACTCCACTAATTGTCCAACTAGATGATTTCCTGAGCAATGATTTTGGAATTGATTGTGGCACACCAACATCAACTCGTGAATACATGCATAGCCTACAGAACAAAGTGGAACCAAGTTTCAATTTGATGTTTAGCCAAGATGTTGAAGAGAATAATCCATCATTGCATGATATACCAGATCAACGCCCATGTTGAAATCCAGGACGTAATAGGAGATGCCCTCCATGTGGAACAAGACACCAATACGGGGAAAAGTAGTCAAATTTGTTGTATGATGAAAATATCATTCTCCAATTAACTTATGTTGAACTTTTCGACTTACATTATCTTCATGCTCCTTTAATTGTACAATTTATTTAAGTACCCTCATGACAAACGAAAATGACAATTGAACAACATCGCACAAACACATCAAACAAACGCCAAATACATAATAAAAACTAACAAGTAATTAAAAGAAATACAACAACATATGTTAAATAGTTTATTCTAATTTCATGGAACTATTCAACTTCTGCGCCATCTCCATCCAAATTAGGTCATTAGCGTGACACAATGATGGTGAAATATAAACTTCAACTCTAAGTTCTGTACATATTACACTTGGCATGTTTGCGAATATATTAAACATGCACCAAACATCTTCATCGGTAATTGGACATGCTATATACTCAACATGTCCATTCATTTTGTGTATAGGACAACGATACCAAATTGAAGTAATTACAGACAAAACATTAGAATCTATAATTGATGATTGTGTTACACTGGTTATGTCAGCAAGCGTTATCATTAGATACAACAACATCGATCTTGTGTTATCACTAGTGAAAATTGTGTTTCTAGTTGAATTGCGGGTGATCTCACCATTGACATAAACAAACACACAAATTGGGACTGAACTCTTTTTTTTTTTGCACTATTCTTTTTTGGCTCATTGACACTTTGATGTAACTATGCAAAGTATATGGTGATATCATGCAATTAAATATAGAGATAGGTGTGCTTTGGAAGCTAGAGGCATGAAGGGTTTTGGAATCTCGAGGCATTATAGTAAGGCTGCCATTTTAATAGCAATTGGAATCACGAGGCATGATAGTAATATGGTTTTTTTTAATGGCCTTTGGAATATCGAGGCCTCTCATTCAGACAAAAGTCATGTACAAGACAACCTCGTATGCCAAGTATCATTGCATGTGACCACATAGTGAACAACTGCACACAACCGACGAACCCTATGTGATTGATTAACGATGTTTTTTATTAATGCGGGTCTCCGCACATTATCACTGCATGTGATTGAACAATGAATGCCTACACGCAACAGACAAAATCCCAATTAATTATGATTTGCACCCTTGAAACAGTGCTTAAGTGTCGTGTTATGCATTTTTTTAAAATTATATCCAATACATTACTCATATTCGTGACATATTTTTTCTATAGTTTAAACATCAAAGAATTCAAAAAAATATATATCGTGCTCCAGTTCCATGGACAATGACCACAAATTAGGAAGACAAAATAAAAAAAAACTATGATTTGGACCCTTCAAACAATGCTTAAGTGGTCATGTTATGCATTTTTTTTTAATTATGTCCAATACATTATTAATATCCATGACACATATTTTCCTTAGTTTAAAAGTCAAAGAATCCAATATATATATATATATATATATATATATATATATATATATATATATATATATATATATATATATATATATATATATATATATATATCGTGCACCAGTTCCATGGACAATGATCTCAAATTAGGAGAAGAAAATAAATAAAAAACTATGATTTGAACCCTTGAAACAATGCTTAAGTAGCCATGTTATGCTTTTTTTAAAAAAAATTATGTCAAATACATTACTAATATTCGTGACACATTTTTTCCGTAGTTTAAACGTCAAAGAATCAAAAAAATATTGTGCACCAATTCCATGGACAACGACCTCAGATTAGGGTAACAAAATAAAAAAAACTATGATTTTGGACCCTTGAAACAATGCTTAAGTGGCTATGTTATGCATTTTTTAAAATTATGTTCAACACATTACTAATATCCATGACACACTTTTTCTGTAGTTTAAACGCCAAAGAAAAAAAAATATATCGTGCACCAGTTCTGTAGCATCCCATTTTTCATAAATAAATTAAAAAGGATTTTTTATTTAAGAATAAATATATTATCAGAAAAATGATGAGGTTTTTTATAACTAAATAAAAAAGGAGAAATAACTTTATTAATTAAAATAATGGTTTGAAGGAAAATAAAAAGGATATTTTATTTATTCATTTGATAGGAAATAAAATAGAATTCTTTTTTATAAAATAAATAAGTAAAGAAAAATAGAGTAAATAAAAGGCAAGGAGTATCCTAGTTATAAATAGAGATGTAATAGGTCACTCTTTACATTTACAACACGTCTCTCCTCTCTCTTCCTTTAAATCTGTTTTCCCTTCTTCCTTTCCTAAAACCCTTTCTTTTTCTCGCATACACTCAAACCTATCTCAGTAAAATGATGATCCCGAATTCATCAACCGTTGGATCCTCGTAAAATTTGAACAAGTCGTTTGGATCTTATCTTCTCACACATAAACCGTTGGGATTTACGAGATAACATCTGCAGTAGAAAAAATGTCCCTCACATTGAGCTTTTTCTTTTCCTGCATACACCCAAAACCTGTCTAAGCAAAATTATGATCCCGAACTCATCAACAGTTAGGTCGTCATGAAATTTGGACACCACCTTCGGAACCAATTTTCATACATTCTCACCGTAAAGAGTTACAAAATAATGTTTTTGAAGAGAGAAATTAGTCTCACACATTGATAGTAAAATAGATGCTACAATCTCTTCCCCTTCTCTCTAACGGGTTGAAACCTTAATAGAGCAAACAGAGGGAAAACTTAAGGAATTTTAAGGAACTGTTAGAGACGCCACTATCACTGTCGGACTACCCACATGAGCCCGCTTAGAGGTACGGGATGAGTTTATCGCAATTGGGTTTGATTAAACTGGGTTTATATTGGGATGTTTATTAAATTGTAATTTTTCCTTTATGATTATAAATACGATATTGTTGTTTTTGATGAACCAATTGATGTCCTGATGCGAATTGGTTGATAAAATTGAGTGCTCTTGGTATTTTCGTGTTTTTGACCTATGATTTTGATTCATTGATTTTGATATGATTGTGTGAAATTGTTTGAGGGGTTTTACTTCCCATGTGAGAAGCATTTTTGTATAAGACAAGATTTGCTAGATTGACATGATAAATTGTTATATTGAGATTATGAAGTTGTGATTCAAATTCTGAGTAAGTGACAGATTGAACCTATGATGAATGGTGAAATACATATGTATTGAGATGCTGTGTGTATTGAGTTGTGAGCTATGAATTATGCAATCACACAATTGTAAGACCCTTAAGGGTGACGAGTATTGTGATGAGATCCACGGTGGGAACCCGACAAGTTGAATCACTTTGAGGCGCGACAAGTTAAAATGATTTTGAAAACAATTGAGTAGTTGTGTGTATTGCATAGTTCATAGGTAAAGTGTATATGATCCATGAGGTGTAATAACATGTTACTTTGGGATTATACTATTGTGATTGAGACCGAGTGTATGTGATAAATTGAGTATGTATTAACTTGTAATATATATGTGCATTGAGATATTGTGTGCATTGAGTTGAGAGCTATGAATTGTACAATCACACGACTATAAGACCCTTTAAGGGTGACGAGTTAATGCACGATGAGTATTTTGATGGGAACCACTGTGGGGACCCGACAAGTTTAATCACAAGTGCGATGAGATAAAATTATTTTGAGAACAATTGAAGAGTCGTGTGTTTTGTATAGTTCATAAATAGAGTTTGTGTGCTAAAATATTTTATAGGTTGGACCTGAATCAAGAGGGAGAGGCCCTGACGGACTCTTCAGAGTCTAGGCCTTGGGGGTAAATACACCAAGTTTGAGTGCTCCTTTAAGCCTGTGCCTATCCCACATGGTTGGAACATTCTCGCAAAATAGCGTGACCCTCACTGGTCTCCCTATGATTTTACCTAGTGAGAGTGACCTGATTTACAAGTGTGTGGTCTGTCTTGTCATGTACTCCTAGGCGCCCGATGAGGTTTTTCATTGACATGGTACCACATTGCATATAGGATTGAGTCTTAGTACATTTGTTGCATAATGCCTGTGTATTGATCGATATTGATTGGTTGAGTGATATTGTGTTTTGATTCTTGACTACGTGAATGATGTGAAAATGGGTGAAACAAGTAGTGTTGAGATGTGATGCCACGCGATAAGTGGTGGAATGACATGAGTTGTGTTTAGGTAAGTTGCATTTCATTTATGTGATATGTATATCTATGTTGTTATGTTTCTCTCTATTAGTTAGGAATGTGATAACTCACTCCCTGTGTGATGTTTGTGTTTGGATCTTCTGATAATATCGAACCTTGTGTTTGTGGGAGCAGGTGGTTAGGTGCATAGCTATGGAGAACCTCATGCTAGAGGATGATGGAACACAATGCTCTACTAGGATGCGATATTGGGGCATGAGCTTTTGTTTTAAATGCATGATGTTTTGAGCCAAAAATATTTCTAACAAGTTTTATTTGTAACAGTGAAGTGAATGTGAATCTTTTAGCCACGTGAACTCTATTATGTTCATTGAATAAAATCTCATTTTATGTAGTTCTGTATTTTCATGTATGTTATTATATACATATGTATATCTGGGTAGAGGGTGTCACATTTAGTGGTATCAGAGGAGGTCAAACCATTTGGCCGGTGTGTTATGTGCTTACCATATTCTGGTGTGCACTTTGTGTGGTTACTTATGAGTACTTTTTTTTAGCATGCTTGAATTATTATTTGTATTTTATTCTACATGGTTAAATGAGACTTAATAATGCTTGTGACGTGCCTTGCATCCTTAATGTTTGCTATACCATAATTCTATTGTTGAGTCGTGAGTTATGAGACTAGCCATCTCTGTAATTCGTGAAGTGCGGTAGGATATCATGGCAAGCGGTTAGGTGATACAAATGGTCTTGAAAACTTGATGTGTGTATTAATACCGTCAAGAACCTTGAACTTGCAGGTGTTTTGTGAATGAGTGTGTGTAATCAATGTGTTAACATGTGCTGGCTAATCCCTTCTTTTCTTTATGTGTGATCATAAACATGATTGTTGAAACTTGTGATTTCTTAATACATCCTTAGTGACCGTTTAGTTCTTACTTCTTATATGTACGCTATATACTTGTTATAGGAACCTTATAATTCTATGTATGCTTGTAGTATGGTGTTCTGCCTTAATTGCATAGATAGTATGGTTGTTTGCGATTCCTTGTTTGTAGTAATGCTAATGCCTTATAGTTTGATGACCTATATCAAGATATATTTCATAAGGAATACTCCTTTGACAGTACCTTCCAGTTCTAGTACAACCCATTTTCTTGTGTTACATGCTGAAGTCAAGTAACTCGATTATACTTGCAAGCCCTAGTATAATTCATTCTTTGTGTTGTGAGCCTATGTCAAATAGTTTTTTATTACTGATGTTTCTATCATAATCAAGCAATTGTTAACGTCTCCATATGGGTGTACATTGTGGTCATGTTTTCGTTTCTAGAATTCATTTGGAATATCTGTTGTTGATTCTGAATGAGTGATTCTTCTTGATTTAAATTTATTGTCTCCTAATCAATCGAGTGTTCATCTTGTTATGAGCTGCTCATCTTCCAATCATGTCTTGTTAAATTGCTTGATAACCTGTCATGTTGTTACTTCTGTTACGAATAGAGAGAGACTTTGCCCTTGCCAATCATGTTAAGGTGTTTTGAGAGGAAATACTTGAGTAGGCATGATCCTTATTACCTGTAGATGAAAGTCAAACTTAGTAAGTCATGTACCTGTGTTCCTTGAGGATGTGCTCAGTTACCACCTAAGTGCGAGATTGCGAATCTTATAGGTGGAGTACCGATAGAAACTTGTAACCGTAGTTCTTAGAGATGTTTGATATAGAGTTGTTTAAGAATATAGAGTAGTTGGAAAAGTTGTGAAGAATAGTTAAGAGGTTTAGTGTGAAACCTTAAGAAGAGTGTAAGGTAGTTAGTAGGGTGTTAATTGCTAAGCATGGAAGGGTTCAAGAGTGAGTGTTCTTGTTTAAGGTAGGTGACTTAAAGGATTAGCGATGATAGTTATATGATTAGCGAGATAAATATTATGATGCAATCCTACCCCCCAAGGGTATTGGATAGAATACTCCAAGAGGATTGGGCTATAGCTACTAAAGAAGGCCCTGGGGTTTTCATGAACCTCGAGGTAGATTTCTGAGCCTATGGACCAAGGTTAGGTCTATTCTTCTTTGTAAATATTAGAATAGGTTTTTCCTTCTTTTGGGCCTTGTATTTTGATCATTCTAGTAGTATAGGGTTTTAGCCTTGTATTTCAAGGCATTTTGAGTAGTCTTTGTAGTAGAGACTTTTTTGTATTTTCATGTATTTTGGCATAGGGGTGAGCTTAGCTATTATAGAGGGTGTGTGTAGCTAAGCTCTAACTTCTCATCTCAAGGAGGTGAGCTTAGCTATTAGAGGGGTGTGTGTAGCTAAGCTCTAGCTTCTCTAGGAATCTTCTCAAGAAATCTTCTCAAGAAAGTTTCTCAAGGAAGCTTCTCAAGGAGGTGAACTTAGTTATTATAGGGGTGTGTAATTAAGCTCTAGCTTCTCAAGGAAACTTCTCAAAGAAGTTTCTCAATGAAATTTTGTGATATTGTGTTTTGATTATTGAGTACGTGAATGATGTGAAAATGGTTATTTCTTCTTCATTTCAACATTGCATGTATTTGAGAGGGGGGCAAAAACAATTGTTTTATAATGTTGGTACTTAGTTCTTCAAGCAATCGTGTTAGTGAACATATTTCTTTCAATCCTCCCGGTGAAATAATGAAGATTTGCTTATGATCTTTGAGCTAAACAATTTGAATTGACTAGTAATTTTTATGTCAATCTTATGATTTAGGTTTGAATAAATATTTCAAGAAAATGTTGAATGAAAATGCTGAGTTCAAAGCGCTTGCTCTAAAAGAAATTCGCACAGCATCTGATGGAATAAGAAAGGTTAAATTGATCTTTCTCTTCACATTTTTCATCATTTAATTCATCTAGCAAGACGTAACCTGGAGATTACTTATATTTAGGTTTATAGCTTCATAATTACTTGCATGGCTTGCTTATATTTAGTTGTGTTTCTAGAGTGGAGAGTATTCTTGTTGACTTTTAAACTCACAGGATATTGCAGATTTTATTCACATTGGATGATGGGCTGGTCATAGAAACAGTTGTCATACTTTGTGACAGAGGTAGGACTACTGTGTGTGTTTCAAGTCAAGTTGGATGTGCCATGAATTGTAAATTTTGCTACACTGGAAGGCAAGCCTTATTTTTTTTCCTGTTGATATCTATTTGGTGGTTACACTATGTTCTACATTTCCTGCAAGTTTATTATGTATGATTATTTTGCAGAATGGGTCTTCGGAGACATCTTACTGCTGCAGAAATAGTAGAGCAGGCTGTTTTTGCCAGACGGCTGTTCACAGATGAAGTTGGTTCCTTTACAAGTGTTGTCTTTATGGTAGGTCTACAATTGCATTGATAATTCTAATGCTTACTGTTTATCAACAATCTGTGTAGATCAAACTTCCTACTTTATTCCACTTCTGTCTGTCAGATCTTTGATTGAGTTTAATGTGCATTTTGTTCATTGACATGCTGACATGCCAATATAATGATAGATATATCTTGTATCCTGGAAACTAAAGGATGTTTTTATTTCAATGCTCTAGTGGACTTTTCATACTTATTCATTTTTTTGTGCATGCCAATGTGCTCCTTTCTTCTTCTTTTTTTTCCATGATGATGTTAAGAGTAATGCCTCCACTTTTCCAAATAAGTATTTCTGTGTATGGTTTCTTATGTGTCTGAAATTGAGAGTATGTTTGTGATCCTGTTTGCGTCACTGCAAATGAATGTTCACACATGACACATCCCAAAGCATGAAATGGAGAACAGTTTGTTTCATTGGGGTTTGACCTGATAACCAGACTTATGAACCCCGCACTGGGATCCCGTAGTTTCAATCAGAGACTGAGACCCAAGTCCCATATGTTGCAATTGGATCTTAAGATCCCAGTGTACTAGTCCTTTGACCAGTCTCAAGTGAACACTGCAATGCTCATCACTACCTGATGCTGCTTGTTTACAGCTGAGAGACATTGATGGAAAGCTCTAATACAAATTAATGCAATTGGTACCCAGAAAAGAAACAGAATTTGTGCACACAGTGCACAGAGAGGTGGAGGGAGAGAAAGAAACTACTATTCTGTATTGACTTATTGAGATTTTAAAAGTTTCAGCATTCTCCACTACAATGAGCTTCCAGAAGCATTCTCTGCAGTATCTACTCTATTATTTATAGCAAACTAACTCCTAACTACCTTACTGACCGATGTAACTGTCTAATATTTCTTCTAGAATAACTTAACAATTATCCCTCAGTCTTGCTATTTCAGATAAATGTGAAGGCAAAGCTCTCTGCTTCTCGTATCTATTTAGCATTACGATAAAAACACCTTTTCTTTTTCAATGATGTCTCATTATGGATATCTGCTTCTTCTAGTACCTCCTATCAATTCTGTTAATGCTTCAAATATTTTGTGTGCTAGAAATATTCAGGGGAAGACAATGATAAATAGAACTACTGATTTGTTGTCTTCTTATTGGTTGGATGCTAATAACTGCTATTCATTTATTTTAGGGCATGGGGGAACCACTTCATAACACTGATAATGTCATTAAAGCTGCATATATAATGGTGGATGAGCAAGGGCTTTAGTTCAACCCCTGCAAGGTCACCATTTCAACTA
Organism: Glycine soja; assembly: GCF_004193775.1. Taxonomy (NCBI): domain Eukaryota; kingdom Viridiplantae; phylum Streptophyta; class Magnoliopsida; order Fabales; family Fabaceae; genus Glycine; species Glycine soja. The sequence goes on from NC_041019.1 coordinate 20,263,684, forward strand.
GTGGGCTTGTTCCACAGCTCAAACGTTTCCTCCATGAATCGAACTGTGCATTAGCTGTTAGTTTGAATTGATGAGGTAAATTTCTTATTACTTTACTGTTATTGGCTGGTATATCACCCTTAAAATTAGACATGGACATGCAAGGATGGGAAGAGAGGGAGGATTGCTCATATTTGAATCTAATGTCAGGTAAGAAACTGGATCATGCCTACAAATCGAAGTACAAGCTAGACTTGCTTCTTCAGACACTTCGAGAGGAGCTTTGCTTCAAAAAGAACTACAAAGTTCTATTTGAGCATGTGATGCTTGAAGGAATTAATGATAGGATGGCTAAACTTTACTTTGTATATTGCTTGTGTTATATATATAGATTTTTTTATCTTTTCCTTGTGTCTATTTTCATTTCGACTTTTGTGGTGAGCTGGATCATATGCATACGTGTAACTGACTAACTGTGCATAAATGACCAATGTTGTTAATGGCGGATGGCATAGCGGCAAATGGCGGACCATATATATATTAACAAAACAATGGATTGCATTCAAATAAACTCATTCAAGAGTTCAAAATAACAAAAGGATAAAAGCATAATGCAAAGTGCAAAGTAAAGGTTGAGGCTCTAATCATCTTCTCCAATCCCAACATAATCATCTTCGTTGTTATCATAAGGTAGTGGAGTATCTCCCTTTCCCTTATCTCCATCAAACGCCTCAAAATTAACCATGATTTCTTCTTCTTCAAATTCAAGTTTAATATCCTCCTCAAACTCTAGATCCTCATCATTTTCTTGGACTGCCTTTTGCTTCCTTGATGAAGATCCAACAACCATTGCCTGTTTTTTAGAAGTGTGGGCAGCAGCAGTAGGACTAATAGCAGCACTTGTTGGTTGCTTTCTTTCCCTTTTATTCCGCCTAGTATACATCTTACACTCTCCAATACACAGTTGCCCAATTTAGTGCATCATCATCTTCAAATACCAAATCATTTTTGGTATCATTATCATCATCTTCATCCATCTCTCCCACGAGCCATTCATTGCACACATCATTGTCATTAAAGAGAAATTGGATCAATTTCATCTTTTGCATTATATCTTTGCTTCTATTGTTGGTTGTATTTGACAAACACCAAATCATGCAACCTCTTGTGCTCAAGCCTATTTTTTTTTTTGGAATGAATCTACAACATAACAAATAAATGTTGATCTCAATCTCAAATACACTTCAAATAAAACTTGACCATCAAAATTAAATAAAAATTAAAAAGCATAGTTAGAGTTTTGTCACAATTACTTGCTCAAATACACTCCAATTTCTTTCACATCCTGAAGCACCGCAAGTCAAACTCAAAATTTTAATAGCTAGCTTCTGCAAATTTGGAGTTTGTGACCCAAACATTTGCCACCAATATGTTGCAATATCAACCAAGAGCATAACTTAGAATTCTGAATTATAACATTAATACATAAAAAAAATAGTATAGTATTTGTATTTGTCATTTGGTAAAAGTTTCTTACTAGGAGAATGGGTTTTTCTTTGAGCCATTGCAAAGTAAGAACCAAAGTGTTTAGGACCAATCTTGTAAAGATGCAACTCAGTTAAAATTTTCTGTTGCACATCAAATTGTGGAACCAACTTCTTAATGCAATCAAACAATCCATTGGTGACCTCAAAATCAAACTCCAAATCAGTGTTGTCATAAAAGAACTCTGGATTTAAGAAGTGGGCAGCTGCATGCAATGGCCTATGAAGCTGACAATTCCATCTTTTATCAATAATTGCAAACACATCTTTGTACTTGTTTTCATTGTTGTTGAAAGACTTGATAATTGTTTCTTTTGCCTTGTCCATTGCTTCATAAATATAGCCCATGGCTGGTTTCCTTTCACCATCCACAAGACGAAGCACTTTGACAAGTGGAGCCATGACTTTAAGAGTGTAAACCACACTATTCCAAAAAGAAGACATGAGCTCTACCTTTGTAGCTTCTTTTCCCGTAGGCTCCTTAGATAACTTGTTTAAGATCCATTCATTAGAAATAAACATCTTTCTAATATTGGCTTTCTCTTTGTGGAGCCTTTCCAAGGTTAGATAAGAAGTGGCAAATCTAGTAATAGCACGTCTCACCAATTCCCTCTTGTTTGTACAATTTCTCAACAAGCTTAAGGTACTAGAATGGGCATAGATAAACCCAACTAGATTAATTGCCCTTCTAATTGTCTTCCTTATCAATGGAAGCTTCCCAATGTCTTCAAGCATCAAATCAATACAATGAGCTGCACAAGGAGTCCAATAAATATGTTTTCTTTTATCCTCCAACAACTTACCCGCTAAAACATAGTTGCTCCCATTATCAGTTACAACTTGAACAACATTCTCTTCTCCAACTTCCTCCACAATAACATCAAGCAACTCAAAAAACTTTTCAGCTGTCTTTACAAAATCAGAACCATCAACAGACTTCAAAAACATGGTACCAGCTTAAGAGTTAATAAAAAAAATTAATGATGCATCTTTTTTTCCGATCAGTCCATGCATCGAACATAATAGTACAACCATACTTGACCCATTGCTCCCCGTGGCCTTTCATCAAATTTTCAGTGTATTCAACTTCCTTCTTCAGGAGTGGAACTCTAATGTCATGATAGCTTGGAATGGGCAAATGTGGCCCATATTGACCAATGGTTGCAACCATATTCTCAAAGCTTTTCAATTTAATGAGGTTGAACGACACCCCTGCTTGGTATCAAAAGCGAGCAATATATTGATGCACCTTCAATACTTCATTCTTATCCATTGACTCTTTTATGTTCATTTGCCTCAACATCTCCATTTTTCTCTGATTGATTGCATTTTCTGGATTCTTACAAAATTTGTCCATTGGTCCTTTTTTAGTCCCACACTTTGTCTTTGCGGCTAAAGCAGTAGCATTACAAGAGTCCGCAAACTCTTCATCACTTCCATCACATCCAATTGGTTCACCAAATTCATAATCTCTTATATTTGTCACATTACCACTGCCAAAACTATTGTAAGTGGTCCTACTTTTTTTGTTAGCCATATATTCCTTCAGCTCTTCGACTATATTTGGTGGAGTTTTCTTGTAAGATGCAACGTTACCCGACTTCCCAATCAAGTGTTCTTTGGCTCTGGTTATTCCTCCCTTTGTGATTTTTCCACAGTAATTACAAACAATGGTGTTTGTATCTCCTTCCACAAGTGGATGACAATACTTCCAACTAGAGTTTGTCTTATTTTTCCTTGTTGCAGTTGTAGCATTAGATGATGGTTCAGCCATTTAAAAGAGGGCTGAACAGAAAGAAAAAAAAGTAGAACCAAAAATAAAATGGGTGTCAAACAGAAAAAAAAACAAAAACAACAACAAAAAAAGAACAAAAAAAAAAATAGAACCACGTTACCGTCGAAAACTGTAGTCGTTGCCGTCCATTCGTCGTGTGCGTGGTGTGTGGTGCTCGCATGCATGGTGTGCTGGTGCGAGGTGCCACGTCACTGGTGCGTGGTGTTGGTGTTGTCGTCGCATTGGAGTTCGTCGTCATCGTCGTCGCGCTGGAGTTCTTGTGGTGCCGCTGGTCGCGCTGGAGTTTGCGTGTTGTTGTTCATGCTTGCGCTGCTAATCCCCTTTTGTATGCGAAAATCGAGTTTGGGTCGGGTCGGGTCAGCCCAACACGACCTAATCTGTGTTACGAAAATTTCAACAAAAAAAAAAGTTATCTTCCGCCATTATCGCCATTCCGCCACGATCGTTAAGGCTATGGCGGCCGTAATGGCGCCGCCATATGAAACCCGCAATGCCATCGCTATTTGGTGGCATTTTTCCAAAAACCCGCAATGTCATACCGTCATGGCACCACCATAACCACAATTTAACAACTTTATAAATGACTTAGTATATTAGCAATTTATCTTGTCACATGCACATATTTTATAACTATAATAGGAGTTTGAGTTTAAATGATGTAATGAATTTTGGATTGCATGTTGTTTTGTACTATATTGGTAGCTTTTTCCAATGAAGTGTTAAATTTGTATTTTTCATATTCAGGGTCACGTTTGACCTTCTCTAGTCACTGCCCTAATCAAGCCCTTTCTCTTGTCACTCTTGATGCTTACTTAACCTGGGCATCAGGCATATGTAATGTTATCAATCAAACTATCACGTTTCATGCATTTATTAATCTTCATTGATGCCCTTGTCTCCCTCTTGCCCCTTTTTCCAATTTATGCTTCAAATCTTTGACATGTTCCATGTCCTTATTCCTTTTCTCTGTAGCTGTTCATTTTCGTTATGAACCATGAAGATAAACTACTATTGTTAAAGTCTCGGTTCAAATTTAACTTTTCTGCTTTTCCCCATATAATTGAATAAGACTTGGTCGTGGTTGTTCTCATTGCATATACCTTTATTATATGCATAGAAGTGATTTTTTTGCCTAACTTGTACATTTTTTTATGGCAGTGATGAGGATGTAGAGAGGCTTATCGAGCTTGTGAAGGGAATTTCTTGCAAGATTAATCTAATCTCATTCAATCCGCACAGTGGATCATTCTTCAAACCAACCAAATATGAAAGGATGATTGAATTCCGAAATACATTGGCTGGGGCAGGATTGATAGTCTTTTTAAGACTTAGTAGAGGTGATGATCAATTGGCTGCCTGTGGTCAATTGGGTAAGCCTGGCACCATTCAAGCTCCATTGCTTCGTGTACCAGAGCAATTCCAAATGGCAATTGGAAGTTCAACTTGATTCTTTGTGGAGGTTCTGTTGCAAATTGATCTTACAGTTATTAACGAAGAATTATATAGGACACTTGTGGTGGGGGTAGCTAGGGATGAGTTCATGCTGAGAATGCAAGACCAAGAGCTAAATTAGGGGGATGTCTGTCTGTTTTCATATTGTACTTTTCCATTTTACAGTTAATTGATATATATTTTTTTATTAATGTGAAGGATCCAGATTACTTACTGGCTAAGAAATAAGAAATAAAAATGATTTAAATATATTTTTAGTCGAAGTCTGTATTTTTTAGTTTCCCAAATTAAAATTTGCATTTTTTAATCTCTCATTTATAAAATGCCTTTTTAAGTTCTTCTTAGCTGATTTTTGGCAACTTTGATGCACAATGTGCAACTATCGTAACAATATTTTTATTGAAATTTAAAGAGACTAAAATATATGTTTTACCATAACACTCATGTTAGTAAAACCATTATTTGTTTTATATTTTATTCAATTTACGTTTAATCTTAAGTCTATGTATGTGAATGTGGGTTTTCACAGATAGTTAAGAAACGAAAAACTATTTTTTCCATGAATACAAATTCAAATTTTACTTGATTGACACAAAGGGCATGTGTCAAATTTAGTTGAATAGTAATAAGCGAGTATAACTATTTTTAAATAATTTAATTTATACAATGTTTTCTTTTAAGTTAAACTAATGCTGATCTTTTCCATGTGTAATTTTTAACAAGACTGAAGATGTCATTCTTTTTTCCTTTATTTTAATACATATCAAGATTATTATAAATAATAAAACTTCCTCTTAATATTGAACACTTTACATATGACTACACCAAAAAAGCATATGACTACCAAAGAGAAGAACACTAACATATGGCAAGATGCATTCATTCATTCGCTTCCACTAAATGGGAAAGCCATATAAATACATAATTCACACTTTCAAACACAGGCTCATTATCAGTAATTATTAAATAAAGACTTCCAAAAGTCGAAAACATTTATTTCTAAAAAAAAAAAAGTGACTTAAATGAAAAACCCATTGACACTGGGTTGAGCCTGCTTTCAATTTCCATTAGCCACCGGAGTCGCAAACCAACTCCAATTTCCTAAATCAGTCAGCAATAGTCCATGTCAAGTCATTCTCGAAGATCCAGTGACACACTTCAATTCTACCCGGACCCGACCCGAGTGCCAAGAATGCACCGTGGGTGGGGCTCCACGCAGTTGTGTCCAAGTGGCAGATAGCAACACCGTGGTTAATCTTGGCCTTAGATTCGGGGTCCAAAAGATCCGCTTCGTAGACCCGAACCTTAGGAACGGAGTGGCAGTAGTAAAGCAAATAAGGGAACAAGCTCTGGTGGCACGACACCGATTTTGTCACCTTCCCACCATTCATCCCTTTAACCCGACCCACCATCACATTCTTATTGGACCCTTTTACATTCTCTGTGGTCCAAACTGCCACATTGCGGCCCAAAACGGAGGTTGAAAAGTCAATCATGTCCTCCACGGAACCCACACAGCGTTTGGTCTCACCCACGCTGGGTTCCCTCTCGCACTCTCCCAACGAGTCCATGATCATTTTGTCCATTGATGAGTTCTCAGACACCTTAAACACACGCTTCAACTCGTCAACCTTCGCAGACGAGAAGGGCAATTTGGTTAAAATAGCGCGGGGCAAAAACGACCTTTTTGGCATCTTATCCCTTATATCGGGCATGGGCATAACAGTGCCTTCCTTAAGCATGGTCTCGCGAAAAAACTTACCCGGTTCAACCCACCTTTTTACCACACTGCTACTGACTGTTTTAGATTCCGAAGAGACGTTGTAACTAGCAAAGGAAACGCCGTGTTTGGCGTAATCTTTAAAGGTAGCGTTTGTGTTAGCGCTGTAGGTTGTGAAGCCAACCTTGTTATCTTCTGCGCCTTTAGCGTAGCCTTTGAAAGTGTCCGAACCAGGGTTGAACGAATTCCCGTAGTTTTTAAAATCCGCTTCGGACCCTAACGTGTTCTTAGCGTAGGATTGGAACGAGTCAGCACCTACGTTAGCTTGGTCTCTGTAGTTGGAAAAACTCTGCGTTCCACCAACGGTTCCGTCTGCGTAGCTCTGAAACGTCTCCGTAGGGTTGTTCATGTTAACGCCGTAATTCGTGAACGTGTCGTTGGGGCCCGCACCTCCCTTTCCGTAGTTCGTGAAATCTGAAGAGGCGACGTTGGAGTCTGTGCCGTAGGCGGCGAAGCCGTTCGCCGCGCCGGCGGAGTTCTTTCCGTAGGATTGGAAGGTCTGGCCGCCGGCGTTGCCGTCTTCGCTGTAGCTGGAGAAAGATTGCGTTCTCCCGCCGGTGCTGTCGGAGTAGGTGGTGAAGCGTAGGTCGGGGACGTTGGAGTTGCTGGAGTAGTTTTTGAACTCGCCGGAGCCGCCGGCGGCGTTGGTGCCGTAGGTGCTGAAGCTCTGGTCGGCGACGTTGGTGTCGCCGGCGTAGGCGGAAAATCTTTCCTCGTGGCCGGCGGCGCCGCGGCTGTAGCGGCGGAAGTCGTTCACCGGAGTGCTGAAGAGGTCGTTGGAGTAGTTCTTGAAGGTGTCGAGGCCGCCGGCGAAGTCGGTGCCGTAGTTGGTGAAGTTCTGGCCGTCGTTGTAGGTCTGGAAATCGGAGTCTCCGGTGTGTTTCTCGAGGCTGGGCCGGACCTCCGGGAAGCAGAGGAGGTGCGCCGCGGAGCAGAACTCCGGCAGCCGCGTGGAGAGGGAGTTGGTGGCGGCGAGGTTCGCGAACGACGCCGTATCGGAAGCGCTCATTGGAGAGGCTTTGGAGAGAAGAAACGATGGCTTTGGCAAGTTGTTGCCAACATGTTTGTCCCAGTAGCGTGCCACGTAAGCCTGCTCGGTGAACGGGTTTTTATCTACTAAGTCGCGACCACCGTAACAAACCTGCATTGATAAACAGACATACACATATAGTTATCATGATATGTTAGTCTTAGACGTGAAGATGATGAAATGAGAAAAGGGAGCGTTGAAGCAGTGACAGTGAAGAAGGGTAACTGTGCTTACACTTAGTAGCGTTGAAAGAAGGATAAAGAAAACGAGAGTGCTCATGTTGTGCATGTTATATTAATCTTTACTTTCTTTTCTCTATTTGAAGTGAACTAACTATGATCTCTCTGGTTCTTGAGAGATCGAGAGGAGAGAAAGAAGAACGGGAGGGTTGAGAATGTTGGTGGGTTCTTGCTGAAATTTATTGTAGTTCGGAGCTACTAACATTAGAGTAGTGAGCAATCAATATTATATTTATGTTCAGCGTGCAAAATATGAACAATAAATAGATAATCAATATATAATAACACTAAATTGTGAAATAATAGAAAAATAACATTAAATTAGGAGAATGTTGGATATATAGTCCAAATCTTGTTTGCTGCTATATATAAAGAAATAATCTTATTTAATTTGCATGAAGCACATACAAATTGGCGTGACACTTTATTATTACTTATTCTAATGTATATATGATTCTTCTAATTTCTTAAATTACATTCCGTAATTAGTTAATTAGTTGGAATTTGTAAGAGTTTTTGAATATATATATATATATATATATATATATATATATATATATATATATATATATATCACGTTATTTGTAATTAGTAATGTATTTTTATATACTATATAATATATAAATCATATATCTGCTGACACATATTTTTTGTTAAATTATAATATAATACATAAGTATATTAAAAAGTTATAATAATATAAAGCTTAAATATGTTTTTAGTTTTTTAAATTTGGGTAATTATTTTTTAAGTCTTTAAAAAAGAATTTATTTATTAATTCCTCAAATTTTTGAAAAATTACTTTTAGTCCCTCTCATTTTCTGCATGAATGATGTTGTAATTTGTCACGATTTGTTACCTCTAAAAATATTTTTAATTCAATTTAATTTCTTTAAAAATGATTCATGGTGATTTAAAACAACCAAAATATGCCAAAACATTCCCATAATTCTAAATCTATTTATTTTTCTTCTTTAAAATCATTAGAGTATTTAAAAAAAAAGGGTTACCAAACCATGAGTCAAATATCTGACACTTTAAGATAGTCAAAAATTATTTTCCAAAAAGTAAATTTGATGGTTAAAAATCATTATAAATTTTAAATTATGAAACTATAAACACATTGAATAAAGAAGGATTAAAAATAATTTTTCAAAAATTTGAGATACTAATCAAAGTAAGTTATTTTTTTAAGGAATAAAAATTAATCATTCAAATTTAAAAGACTAAAACATATTTAAGTCTAATATAAAATAATAAAATATTATGAATCGCAAAACTTAATAACAAGACACGAGTTATTTAGCTAGTTTTCATTTATAATATGTTGACGAGAAAAGTATTTGAGAAAAATAAATATAATAAATTAAAAATAATAATAGATGATATCATGTGATATAAAAAAAATAAAAGATATCATCTAAGAAATAATTAGAATTCGACTATTTATATGTGCAAAACAATTAACCCGTCCAGCGTAAATTCATAATAAACAAGCTAACCCGTTTAAACTTTCTTTTTTAGACAGACCTATGAGGGAAAAACTCAAAAAGTCTTCAAACGTTCAAAATTAATTGATACGAGAAAGACGGAGAGATAATAATAATATAATAAATGATGAAATATGATAGAAATTAAAATAATAAATGATGAAATATTGTGATAGAAATAGAGATAGATAAAGAGAAATTAAGGATGATAATAAGGTGTTTGTTATTTAAGGTGTTGAAATATAAGTACTCTATATTATTTTCAAGTCCGTATAACGGTATAAGTATGCTTTTGCGAACCAACTTCCATAAAAGGTTCATTTTTTTCTATTTTCGTCAATGTTTAGATGAATCTTTGATAAATTAAACAAATTATAAAAAAAAGTAAATATATAAATTTCTAAAACGAGAAACTTGGTGATGGTTTTTTTACATGTCAAAAGTGAATTTATTTTTCAACTTTTATATATGATCATGAATTTCACACGAGAGTAAGCATTGATTCAATGTAACAATTAAGTGGCTGATACGTGTAGTTAAAATATAAATTAAATAATGATTATAACCATCAAAATCAATGTTTAAAAGTTAAAACTAAACTCAACATTGACTTTTCACACAAAATTCATCTTTCCCTATGTCACAATACATGAAATAAGAGTTCAACACTTTTTTTTTTTTACTAAGCAAAATAAATGTATTATTAATTGTGGACCAAACTTAGCACAAGGTGCCGTGCCGTATGTAGTTTAGTTACAAGAGTGCATAAATATCATAATATATATGGAACTTACAAAATTAACACCCACCAACAGCACCTAAACTTGCTGACAGGCCAATAACTCTTACACCCAAACAAGGCCTTGTAACCAACCAAACATGGCCAAGTACAATTCAGCATTTGAGGTGAGACAGCTCGAGTTAAAAACAAAATGGAAGACACTAAATAAAAATGGCATGTAGTTATTGTCTTGGATTCAACCTATATTTCAAGCTCCATGGAAGGTCATCACTTCAACATGAATGCACCCTCCAACAAATCTTACAATTGAATGACACAAATTGAATTCAATTGAATTAATGGAATTTGATCCCTTTTGTAATTCGCCAGGCTAGTTGGTATCCTAGAAGCAATGGAATTGAATGACACAATTGAAGGAACCCTTTTGTAATAAACCGTCCTAGCTAGAGTTCAATATCATTTGATTCATATCATATCTAAGCTAGTCACTTAATTATAACGTAGAATGAATGTTTACATGCATTAATTTGTAAAATTCACGATCTTAAAATAAAAAGAAGTGCAGTCCAAAAAATTAAAAATAAAAAGAAGGACCACACTTTACTGATAAAGAGACAATTTACTTTACATCTGGGGTTAGTTTTAGTTATCATAACTTGTTTTACATAGTCCTATATTATAAATTAAAATATTCCTCTCACATCTTTAATTAGACAATCTCAATATTATCTCTCGTATCTTCTTTGAAGATGCATTTCACATATTAATTAACCAGGCAACTTTTTAATTTTTTTATTTTATCTCAACCATGCCAAACTATCTCAAAATTGAATTTCAATAATATCTTTCAAATAGTCTTTCAATAAATAAAAATTGCCTTATATAACAGTTTAAAATATTCACTAAAAAACATAATTTATTTACTTAAAATATTTATTATAAATTTTAATTACAGAAAAAATATTTATCATATATATACAAACTAAAATACTAGTGTAAAGAGGAATGGATCTCAATAACTTAATTAAGATTCAAACTCATGAGATCGAAATGCAGGCTTTTTGCGTGTCGGCCACCAACCTACAAAAACTGTAATAGTCTTGCAAATAATTAAGTATGAAATTATTTCTAGTATTTAATAAAATGCGGCTATTATAGGAACCAAGGAAGGGATAGATCTCTTTGGGGGAAGGACACATCATCTTTGTTTCTATTACGAGAAAGGCTACAGCTTTGGTGAAGATGACACGAAGTAAAAAAAATTACACATATTTGATTAGGACAGCTTTTAATTTTTGTTGGTTGAGTTCAATTAATTGATTATTCACGAGTGGCCACTAGCAATATATTGAGTACACAAGATCCTAAAGACCAGGCATGAACAAATCTACTGTGCTCCTCTATAAGAAAAAGGTTGGCTTGGAGAATCTGTGCTTTCCTTATCTTTCTTTTATGACTCTATCTGCTTTACCATAACAAATAATTCCCGCTTTAGTCATGCTCAATTCTTTTATGCAATGGAAACAAGGAGAATAATTCCTTTTCATAAAATATTCACTTTTTTATTGTAAGAAGTTTGTCGGCTAATCTTAATTTTTTTATTATTTATGGCCAGGTTATAAATTTAGTTCTGCAACCAAATAAAAGCAGGTCCCTCCTGGGATTCCAAGTAGAGACGATGACTAGCTAATGTAACCAGCAATTCATTGCAATGCTTAATTCAATAAGGAGAACTGAACACTCCGTTAACGTTGTAGTTAGTTAATCTTGAGAATCCAATAACTACCACAAGACAGCAATAGCTGAGCACAATTAATAAGTATTAAGAAGTCTCCAAAAATTTATAATTAAAGCCATGGTTATGATTGAGCCTTTAATGGAGATAATTTACTTTGCATCACTTATTAATGGAGATAATTTACTTTGCATCACTTATTATTATTATTATTATTATTATTATTATTATTATTATTATTATTAAGAAGGATGTGAATCATACAGTAATTAAAAAGAATCATAAAATAGACATTTGTTTGAAGAACATTTAGCAAGACATTACTTATTAGTTAGCCTCATGCCATAATCAAAGACCAAAAATTGAATTCATCAATCCGTGAATATATCAACAGTTAAGTTTAATAGACGTTACTTGTCCACAAGATATAACAAATCATAATTCGAATTCTCACCCACACAAATGTCCACATATAGTATCATCTAGTATTCTCTTGAGAGATTATGAAGGAATAAAAGAGAATTGAGTATTAGTGACGAAAACCACTCTTAGTAGTAATTAAGCCTGGTTTCCATCAAATATCTAACAAATATATATATATATATATATATATATATATATATATATATATATATATCAGTTTATAATATAGAAATATTTTATTATGTACATTTTAATTAAATTCTATTGCTAACCATTTAAACAAAGCCACGCTGATACTTTTCGTTCTAGAAATTCTTCCTAGGCGATGAAGCAAATTAATAATATCGAAGGATATTCAACAGTGAAACACAATAAATAGCCGTATCATAATAATTAAAGTTCATTGAAAGCAAGTCATGATAATGCAAGGTCCCCAGTTAGCTTATAACAGAAAACAACAATCTATGTACCAAATAAAATAAAATACAATATTCCTAATAATAAACAAAATGAATATCCGGATCATCTTAATGATTGAAATTCATTAAATAAATGCAAGGTCCCAGTTATCTTAAAGCAACCTTAGTTAATGTGAGTAGGTGATTGGAATTGAGGCTACGCTTGATAATGTTCTACCTAATAATCATCTGATAATGATATTAACTATATTTTATATATAGCTTAGCATTTCCTGCTCCTGCAGTCCTGCTCTCTCTTCAATCATGCACATTTTCATTATATGGCAATGCATTCAGAATAATAATTTGCTTTAATCAAACAATAAGGAACAGATCAATCTTCCATGTTTTGCTTTCTAAAGGGATAATTAAGTTGGATAAGTTCTTTGCAGCTTTTATATGCACGTCATTAACGTGGATTTGCTCCTCCATAAACGATGCATTGTTCTCGAGTGCACAAATTAAATTAGGTAACCTTGTGTGGAGGGTGGACCTGGTTAATGGTTATCATATCGATGCATGTTTCTGTGGCCACAATAATGCACGATCTTCATTTCGTATTATTGATTCCACGATTTTCATATATCTTTGTGTCTTTACAATATATGGAACACCCTTTTATCATTTTCCCACTTAAAACAATAGGCCAACGTTTATACAACTTACCTGATCCATGTCTAAATTGAAAACATCCATAATATGTCTCTTTCTCCCCCCGCTCCATTCGACATGATAGAAAACCCCACGTCGAAAGAGAACTTTTGTTTGATCATAACATTGCGCATTATTTTAGGGCTTTTAGTGATTTTAGAGAATCACGATACCAAATGGCTTTTGGCTGCACCATTTGTGGCCGCGACCGATAACTTTATAAGTTCCATAAAGTATGACTTATCAGGGGAAACAAAAATGGATACTCTTTAAAGAGTGTTTGCTATTTGCTAACAAATGAAGATTTTAGTAAAACAAATTTTATCAAGTGATCCAAGGTTTGAATATTAACCTATGGTTGGAAAGAGAATCTTCTTGTGTGTACTCACAGTCTCTCACGAAAATTAGTCGTTGTTTTTGGTGGAAGTTATTTCATACTAATATCCTGATAAAAATCTTTAATCAATGTATTATGAGTTTAATGCTTATGCAATGATAATGTAAAATAATTTTACATGATCATCTAATCACAAATCACCATTTATATGACTTTTAAGATAATTATTGTAAAAGTTAATAAACTTATCATTCATAATGGATTGTGATTGTATGATTGCATAAAATAATTTTACATTGCTAGTGTAAAATTCTTTATCTCATGTATTATTCTGTTGTAGGTATCACTTTGTTAAATACAAGTGTCGATGGCATATGGGGTTTTGACAAGATGACGGAAAAAATATAGAGTTATATTAAAGTTTATTTGAGAAAAATATTGGATTTTGTTTTGTTGAAAAAAAGTCTTCTAAATTATATTTAATTACATGTTATAATAAAGATGATTATCTCTTATTAAATATATAAACTTTTTTAGGTTAAACAAATTTAGGAGTAGATGATGATGCCCTCTTTTAAGGCAGATAATATATATCTTTAGATTAAAAAACACTTACAAAAATATTTATATTAACTAATAACATGCTAGATGGGAAATTCTAACTTGCTTCACTCGATCAACTCATTGGAATTTATGTGTAAAATTAGTGTACATTTAAATTATTTATTTTCTTATTCTAAAAATAAAAATAAATTAATTTAAATGAATTAATAAATATATTTAGAAGAGAAAATTAAATTATAAAAATTAATTTTGACTTGATCATTTAATTCTCACTCTTACTAATCTTCTGGTGTAATAAAAAACTCAAGGTTACATGATTCTTTAAAATCGAATACTTGTGTAAAGTCACAACTATTATTATAATTAATTATAAGAATTAATTTCACTTTTGGGCTAGAAGTATCATAATTGAGCAATTATGGTCTCCTAATTTTTCAATTTTGCAAATTGGATCCTCAAGACACCGTAATTGTGCAATTTTGATATCTTCAATAACCTTACATTATATATTTAACTTTTTTTTTTTTTTTGCATTACACTAGATGATGATGTGGTAGTCACTACTGCTTTTAAGACTATCACATATGCTTGACATATATAAAATTGCACCTCAAGGACTAAAAGTTTAATTAAGTTATGACAATATATGTGTCAGGTAACACATTAATTGTCATGTGTTACCAACAAATAACTCATAACACATATGAAGACACTAATAACCCAAAACACATACTAATCCTGTAATTAGTACTTTAATAGTTTAGCTGGTATGTTTTCTCTTAATTATTTTACATTATTATTATTATTATTTTCTTCATTACCTATATATACTTAATCCTCGTAATTGTTTATGTCTTTTAGTCTATCATTTTTTATCTTTAATTTTAAATTAAACTTTAAATCAGTCTCCTTCAGAATGAAAGTTCATTCTAAGTAGAGATATCATTTTTTATGAACTCTTTATATTGCACTTAATCTGTAAAAGATTCAACTAAGACAAAGGATGTCACTAAGCAGGTGGAGTTTGAAAGCTCCACAATGCAAAATTTTAGTGATTAGTAAATGTTTGAAGCTTTTAATGAGACTGATCAGAATCTTTAGATGCAACCCTAACAACATCACTCACAAATCGTTGAGGAGTTTGACCAAATGAGTCAAAAACTTCTGAGGCAGGCTAAAACTATCTTACCTAGAAAGTCTCAAAGACAAATCAAAACACCTAAAAGATATGGTTTTGATGATATATGTTATGTGCTCTCCAGGTAGTAGAAGAAGTTGACTTATTCAAACCAACCACTTATCATGAAGTAATCACTTGTGTTGAATCTTATCAATGGACTGTGGCTATGAATGAAGATATATAATCCTATAAGAAAAATCAGACTTGGGGTTTGGTTGAGTAACCTAAAGGCAAAAGAGTTGTTGGGTGAAAATGGATATTTAAGAAGAAATTTGGACTGTCAAGTATTGATGTCATCAGGTACAAAGTACGACTTGTAGCTAAAGGCTATAGTAAAAAAGGTGTGGACTACAACAATATCTTCTCTCCAATTGTAAGACACACTTCAATACGTGTTTTACTTGCTCTTGTAGCAACTTTTGGGAGCTAGAACAACTTGATGTGAAAATAACCTTTCTCCATGGAAAGTTGGAGGAAGACATTATGATGAAACAACCAGAAGGTTTTGAGATGCAAGGAAATAAAAATTTTGTTTGTAGGTTGAAAAGATCTCTCTATGGGCTAAAATAATCTCCAAGGCAGTGGTACAATAGATTCATCCAATTCATTGTTTCTCGTGGGTACAACAGAAGTCCTTATGATTCATATATCTATCATAGTAAGGTGGAGGATGGTTCATACATCTATTTGTTCCTCTATGTGGATGATATGCTTATAGCATCTCGAGACAAATCTGAAATTCAGAAACCGAAGTCACTGCTTAGTAGTGAATCTAAGATGAAAGATATGTGAGCAGCTAAAAAGTGTTTGGGCATGGAAATTAGAATGGATCCTGCTCAGAATAAGCTTTTCTTATGTCCGAAGAAATACATTTAGAAAGTGTTGAATTGTTTTAGGATGACAACAACAAAACCAATGTGTACTCCTTTTACAACAACCATTTGTCTCTTTGAACTCAATGTTACTCAATCAAATTCAGAAAAAAAAAATATGTCTCTTGTTCCTTGTGCTTGTGCAATTAGAAGTCTTATGTATGTCATGGTATGCACAAGGAAAAATCTAGCACAAGCTGTTAGTGTGGTGAGTAGGTATATGGGTAAACCGGGGAAGGAACATTGACAAGTTGTTAAATGAATATTTAGGTAACTTAAGGATACAATTGATATTGGACTTATCTACCAAGGTGACACAACTTGTGCTCTTGTTGGATATTCAGACTCTAACTATGTTCACAAAGTCTGTTCCTAGAAGTAAATTTATGCACTGTCTGAATCTACTCAATGTAGATGCTAGCAATAACTCTTAACATTTGATTTGGAATTGTTACTAAACCAAAGTGGAGATTGTTGGACAAAAGAGGTGGCTGGACGACACTGTTAGGATTGTCCAATCTGGTTGTTGTATTATCATCCAGTCAATATGTTGGTGGAGCATCCAATTGCATCTAAGGGTGGTTTTTCCAATCCATTTATTTAGTTAGTTGATTTAGCCAACAAGTTCTGTTGTAACTATTTTTTGTTTTTTTAGTTAGTTTCCTACTCCTATAAGAGGGATTTAGTTAGAAGGGTTGTACAAGGGTTTGAAACCCATTCATCGTATATTAGATACTTCATTCGTCTATAACAGTGAAAAACAATTTGTATGCTATCTTTTCCTTCTTTTTGATCATCTTCTACCCGTTATGAACTTGTAATTTCTCAGTCTTAACACAACGAGATCCTTTATATAAAGTGTGTGCTTCCTTGATGAAACCAAGGCTAGTCAAGATCTCATCTTTATGAAATCATCATCAACTAAATAATGAAAAGACCCATTGGTCTAGTACAGTTGGTAGATGACTGAGTTCCTCAAACATGCTGATAGGGGTCGGGTTTGATTCCCTAATCGTGTGTATGGAAAAGACTTTGGCTATTTTCAATAAGTCATTTAAGCTACCTTCTAGCAATTTTTACTAGTTGAAAAGCTTGTTTGACGGTTCAATAAACAAGTTTTTTTAATAGCTTCTTAGTAGCTTTTAGTATTTTTGAAATGCTAGTTGAAGTAGCATTATTTAAAACTCTAGCTTCTAACTTTTTAAATTTCCTTCTATTTTTATCTTCAATATATTTATCAAATTTGTTATCCAAGTGACATCAATGAACTCAAGAGGGGGGGGGGGGGTCAATTGAGTTCATAAACTTTTTCTTTGTTAGTACACTCTAATTTATTTTTATATGATAAATATGATAATGTATCAAAATCCTGATTAAAAGGAGAAAAAACAAGTAATTAATATCTCTACCAATATAAATGAATACAATAAATTTACAATAAAATTAAATAGATAAGGGAAAAGAGAATTGTAAACTCGATTTATATTGGTTTAGTGAATTCTTGTACCTATATCTAGTCCCCAAACAATTCACTTGAGAGTTTTCACTATCTTTCAAATCCTTTACAACAACATAGCTCTCTTACACCTTGGGATTCCCCATCCTTTGTGTTTGAGTCTTTCAAGAATCAAGAGATACCACACTCTTGTTCTTATAAGGGATGTCCCACCCTTTTCAAAAGTTTAGACAAAGAATATAAGAATTCACTCTCTGATTTAGAGGAAATGTTACAAATTGAAGCCCTAGAAGGTTTCTCAAAAATAAGTGTATTTGGCCAAGTTTTTGATCAAGAACTTGATGATTGAGAATGATTGTTAGCAAGATATTTTCAAAAGTTTTTCATGTATATAAATGTATTAAAATGATAAATATTTATCAGGCAAAATTCGTGTAAACTGTTAGGGGTCATTTCCCAAAAGATGTAACTTTTCAAAACACACTTTTTGGTGCAATTTCAAATTTCAAAAAAAACTTTTATATCGTTGCTTCAGGTAATTGATTACATGATGTGGTAATCGATTACATTGATTCCAGAACTTGAAAAACAATTTTAACACTTTTAAAAGAAACTTGAAGACCTGATTTAAATTAATCAAATGCCCAAATATGCTTATTGGAAAAATCTTTTAACAATTTAATCTAAGTCTTGAATCTCCTAATTGCTTGACTTGTTCGTGTTCAAGATTCTTTATGTTATTTTGCATTCTCCTTTTCGTCGTTTTCTTTTTGACATTATCAAAACCTACAGCATTACATAACCACACTATTTTCTAGTTGTCATTTTTAAATAAATCATAATTTTATTATTTTCCAGTCATTTTACACTTTTCAGTTACTTCAACAGCTAGTTTTACTGAACACTTATAATTTAATAAGTTAGTTTTTCAGCTACCAACTAGCTTTTCAACTTCTACCTAGCTTTTCAGCTAGTTATACCAAACATAGCTTATGTTAATCGGAAGCTGGAAAGTTAGCTTGTAGCTGAAGACTGGAAGTTAAAAATTAACTTATTAAATTATAAGTGTTCGTAAAACTAGTTGTTGAAGTGACTGAAAAATGTAAAATAACAGAAAAATAATAAAATCATGATTTATTTAAAAAGGGTAACTAAGAAATTGGATAAATATATTGATGATAAAAATGGAAGAAAATATAAAAAGTTAGAAGCTAACATTTTAAAAAATGCTAGAAGTTACTAAAAAACTTATTTACCGAACAATTAAACAAGCTTTTCAGCTTGTAAAAAAGCTAGAAACTAGCTGAAATGTCTTATCGAACATAACCATAACATTTGTTAGGAGAAACATAACTCACTTTAGGAATCTCTATGCCTCGAGGGTTGTCTCATGACTTTCAACTATAGAAATACCTTGCTTAAAGGAAAAAAAAAAGACCCATTCTTAAATATGATATTATTTCTCACTATTCACATTGACATACCACCACATACTAAAGAGTTATCTACTTTTTTTTCTCATTCTTTGCAGTAATCAATTCTTTGAATGTCTTTGGTTGAATGAACACACATTTTCATGCACATTTTGTGAAAAGTAAAAATTTCTTAGGGTGTCCTAATGATAAATCAAATATGCACTATATTATAAATAATGGAGTTCTCCGTAGTAATATTAAATATTTAATAACTTGAATAAGTTTTCTGTAAAATTTTGCATGATACTTAAGTTATATATTATGTTAATAAAATTTTAGTTATATATATATATATATATATATATATATATATATAAAATTTTGCATGATATTTAAGTTATATATTATGTTAATAAAATTTTAGTTATATATATATATATATAAAAAGGGTGTAGAGAGAATGAGTGGGAAAGATTATAAAGGAAAAATCTCTCACACCTAAGATTAATATACATCTTGGAAGAGAGACAAAAGAAAAAAATATTGATATGATAGATGATAAGATGTAATAGGAAGAAAGAAATAAAGAAAAATTAGGAGTGTTGAATGAAGGTTTGATATTTAAGGGTGTTGAAATATAAGGGCTTGATCAAAGTTTTAAAAATATAAATATTAAATTAATTACCCTACTATTTCTAAATAAATTTATTGTCACAAAAGAAGTTGGAATTTTGATCTATTTGATGTAGATTGCTAAAATATGCTAACTGAATAAAAGGGGAAATAAATGAGTTATCATGTACAAAAATTTATACTAACAGAATATAAGAAAAAAGAACCCTGATATTCATATTTTCTATAACAGCAATTAATGCAGCATAGTTCCCCAAGTTAATGACAGAAAGTGAGAAGAATTAGCACGCTGTGCATATGCTAAAAGCAATGCAAAAATTTCATGCTGGTGCTCCTCAATCCAAACTTTTTCATCTAACAAATTTTTTAAAAAAAGAAGCTATCTGTGCAAGTGTGCGAGCTACAGTATTTGCACTACGAAGAGCCAAAAGAAGGTTCTGACAATGTATAGCTGTTGTTGTGATTCTGCAATCATGAATTAAATTAGCTAAATAATTAATTAAGCTCCTTTGTGTTTGTTAAGAAGGGAAAAAAGTGTTTAGCTTAGCAAAAAATAAAAAGGTTTCAGATGATCTTCACATTTTTTTTTTAAATTTCTTTTCACCTACCATTTCTTCTATACTAAATATACCATATTTTCAATTTTTGTCCGAATTCTTCTACCTCCTCCCTATTTTCCACCATTTCACGACAACCAAACAAAGGGAAGATCATTTTTACTTTTATTTTGACAAGATATATTTATAAACTTAATAAATGTTTGAAGTTATCAGCCACGTAATTTGAAACTTTACTGTCTGCTGTCTTTTTATCCGCAGATCATGGCAGTCCAACATTTACAACGATATATAATGATGAAAACAAAAGAAAATTTCATCCACCACACACATAAAGTACGTGCACTATGATCTCGCGGGTACTAATTCGGGCACGAGAAACATAATTGATGAGTGACCGTTTCAAAAAGAAAAAAGGTAAAGAAAAAGAAAAAAGAAGAAAAAAAGTACATTGAAGCGAGAGGGGTTCTTTGCTCCTTGCTAACTATATCCCGACACCAGGAGATAATATATAATGAGTTTAACTCTGTAAAAAAAAAAAACTAAATTGTGTTAATATTGTAAAAGTTTTTTATATTGATATTTATTTAGATGGTCGTGTATCATAATATTGGTAATTATTATAATTATTTACTTTATGGAATGACTTTTAATTAATTGATAATATATTTTTTTATACAGACATTAAATAAAAATTAATTTCATATATAATTTAGTTGTAAAACGCATGTGCATTTTAATATTTACAAGTATGTAATGAAAATATTAAGCATTATGTGCATTTTATTTGGTTATGTTCGGTAAGATATTAACTTATTTTTAAAATAGTTATGTTGGAAAGCTAGAAAATTAGCTTTGTTGAAGTGGTTGAAAAATATAAAAAAAAATAATAAAATTATGATTTATTTAAAAAAAGTAATTAAAAAATTAGATAAATATATTGATAATAAAAATGGAAGAAAATATAAAAAGTTAGAAATTAATATTTTAAAAAATATTAGAAATTATTAAAAAACTTATTTATCGAATAATTAAATAAAATTTTCAACTGGTAAAAAAAGTTAAAAATTAAAAACTGACTGAAATATTTTACCTAAAATAACCATAACATTTGTTAGAAGAAACATCAAATTAGAACATTAGAACGACTCATATATCAAGAATGATGTGATATAAAATAATGTTTACGTTATTTGAATAAAGATATTGCACAAGTTCAGTGTAAGCAGTATATATCAATTCGATAACTAGTTCAATGAATTTTTTTGTTAACTATTTATGCAATTAAATAGTTAATTTACTTTGATATATAACTGAGGCTTAAAAATGTATTTTACGAAGTCCTATTTTGTTTCGCAAAACTTTTACATTACGAGGGCGTTTAACACACTGCAATATACTTTTTAAATATATTTTTTGCTATAAGATAAATTTTGTTGAAACTTATAAATAAAACTTATTAAGTAAGAAGAAACTTCATAAGATATTATAATTTTTAATAAAATTCTAATTAATAACAAAAAAATTATTTAAAATAAAGAATATTTTGTTAATAATTCTCTTTATATATAGTGTTGTTATCATTATCATAAACAAGATAAAAAATAATAATTACCTTAAATTATATTCAAATTCATGTCTTGAGTTTGAACCTTAGACTAAAAATATTATTTAGATGAGAGATTTTATTAATAATTATTAATAAGATTTTCTGATCAATATGATTGACAGATAATCTTATACTTTAAATATGTACTTTGAGATAATAAAATATATGTTGAAAGAAATAAACTCTTTAAATAAATTTTGGTATCTTGATGAATCAATTCTTCATTCTCAACCAAGAGATATCCAAAATTCATCCAAAAATCAGATTTTTTTATAATAATTAATAATTAACAAAATTAATAGACATTTTACTGTAACAACGAAAGAAATTCAAAATCAAGATGAAGAATAAAAAAAATCCATTTGCAAGTTTTTTTAGTATTAAAGTCTTTTCATGAAAAAAATGTCATTTAAAAGTTTTTTCATTATTTTTCAATGCTAAAATCTCCCTAAATCTCATGCCAGCCATAAATAATCAACCCTATTAGATAATATTGTTTTATCCTGCTCTCTGATTTGTCAACAATCAAAATTATACGAACGTGCATATTTTAAACAATTTGGCTTCTAATTTCTCACCGAATTTAATTTCTATTTTTAGTATATGCCTTATATATATATATATATATATATATATATATATATATAGATATAATAGTTTTTAATTTTAGTTTCTGTAATTTGTTTTTAGAATTTTGACCTCTACAACTTGTTATATGTTTCTGTTTTCGATCACTTTAAACTTATTGTTAGCAACACTTGCTACATTGTAAAATATATAATATTTTTTTAGTTTAAATATGTTTTTAATACTGTAAATTAATGTTTTTTCATTTTTTATCTCTTTAAGTTAATTTTTTTAATTTCAATTTTTGTAAATTTCTGTTTTTTTAATTTTGATTTCTGTAAAATATTTTACTTATTTTTAGTTCTGGTAAGTATAAGTTTTTTCAATTTTGATTCCTATAAACATGAACTTACGAGGACTATAAATAAAAAAAATTAAAATTTTATAGGAACCAAAATTTAAAAAAATGTAAACTTATATGAATTAAAAATGAATGAAATATTTTACAGAAATTATACATGAAAAAATATCAACTTATAAGAACTAACATTAAGAAAATGAGTTTATAATGATGAAAAATATATTTAAGTCTATTTTTTTTTATAACTTTACAAACTATAGCAATATGAAATTACTTTTAATTAGGCCTTATAATTATAATATTTTTATTTTTATTCCTAGTTATTATCCCTATAAAATACAATAATTTCTATTTAGTATCTATTCGTGGTGACAATCAAAATAAGTAATGATTAATATTACAATTAATAAAGAAAAGAAACTACATTTTTTACAAGATCAAAACAAAACTTACATACTTTAAAGAACAAAAATATATTTACAGCTTTTAACATTATATATAACTCTCAAGAGTCATGACGTTGATCAATCGTAATCTTTGGACCTTGTGGCTTCCTATTCTCTTTTTTTCATCCATTGCTATTAGTGCTCTTAGTCAAAAGTTTATTTTTTATTTCTTCCCGTTTTTTTTTTCTTTTACTAATTTTCTTCACAAGTCATGTGGGTGACCTCCTTATCATGTCCCTCAAGCATGTGGTAAATTGGTATTGGATTTGATATTTAGTTTGTGCATATGGAAAAACATATGTAAAGAGAGATCAAACTTTTACACGAATCTTAATATCTTAGAAGATTAGTCATTGATTTTCTACCGAGGATACCTCTTGGTTCACACCTAAAAAGGGACATGATTATGGAGCTTCACATCTTACTGAAAACAAAGACATTAGATGGTGGTATGCATGGTCCATCCTTATAGCCGCCCTATATGCACACCATATTCCAGTGATTTGAGATTGTTTGTTGTCATGTACAAATACTACTAAGCCACTCATGGTAGAAAGTATGGTGCAATTGAGTTATGATTTCTACATGGACTTGTGATATTAATTAATATCTTTTCCTTTCTTTGGTCCTTAAGAGTGAAGTATATGTGTACGTGAAGGTCGATTAATCTTGACCTGTGAAAGCAGTGCCAGATTAATTCAACGACAAGTTGAGTCGTGTTCAAGTTTTGATGGAGAGATCTAAAGATGTGTCTGATGGGGATGCTTTTGTTTTCTTTTGCTTTTCCTTTTCTGGGCAACATCTGGAGATGGGTTGAGGTGTTGGTAGATGAGGTTTGCAATTTTTCTACATTGATTAAATGTAGAAATTTTTACATTGATTATACGTAATCGACGTAGAAAGCGTCCTACTCACGTTAGTGAATTTACATTGATTTTACAGTCAATCTAGAATTATAGATACAATTTACGTAGAATACCTCTTTTGCAGTAGTGAGAAGATATGATATTCTACCATGAACTAACAATTTTGAAAAAAACATTAAGTTTTTAATTCATGAATTATTTTACTAATATCTCTAACAAATTCCATCTATAATAGCCCTTGAGTGTAATTA
The DNA here is from genome assembly GCF_004193775.1 of Glycine soja. Classification (NCBI taxonomy): domain Eukaryota; kingdom Viridiplantae; phylum Streptophyta; class Magnoliopsida; order Fabales; family Fabaceae; genus Glycine; species Glycine soja. Next base: position 20,288,116 of record NC_041019.1, read on the forward strand.
AGTGGTTGTTGCAATTGTTTACTATGTTTTATCTGTGCAAAATAATGTACGTAAAAGAGGGGTGTGATTTTGCATTCAAAGAGTTGAAAGCAAGTTATAATGGAGACCGACAGCCTCCACCATCGCTAACATAAATAAAGCCATAAATATGAAGAAGGCATGTGCTATGTATTTCGTTTGCGTTGTGGACCTCACATTTTTATTGTCGTGCGCTGGTTTTGGTTGTTGAAAACTTGAATTCCACTAGGAATGTATCATAATGAATTATGGGTTGTGACAATATCAACAGACTACCTACAAAAGGTACGTAACATTAATATATGGAAGTCTACCTTCATTCAAACCAAGCAATTGATGACATTCTAGTATGTCTAGTGCCTTTAGTTTTCATTCAAATTTACACTCACATAATTTTCGTAACAAATATTTTCTCTTTTTACCTTCTTTAACTAATACTCTAAAGACACTAATTAAAAAGACCCTAAAAAAGTATCATATTACTCAATAATAAAGTAGTATTCAAATCATTCTATACAAACTTCATTCGGTTACTCTCTCTATTTTTTAGAAGTGTTGAATTTTTGAAAAAAAATTGATTTTATTTATCTATCAGTAGCAAAGTTTAAGATCTCATTAATTATTCTTTTATTAATTATATTTTTATTTGTTTTCTAACATTCAATAATTTTGTATGTACATTTATTGTGGAGTGAGAAGAGAAAGGAGTAAAAAGGAAACTCCAACTTGATTTCTTGACTATTTGAAAAAAAAAAAAATCCCATAACAACGCACATAAAAAGGATGTCAAAAAAATCCCATAACAAAGCACATACAAAGGAACGGTGGGAGTATAAATATAAGAAAATGCCTATGGTTACCAAACTTTTACGCAGTTAAGTAAACATTTAATAAGCATTAAAAAAGTTATGGGTGTTTTCTAATGCTTTAACAGCAAATTCTGCTTGTATCTCTTTTCCGAGAGGCTTTTAAGTCTCCTTTTGTAAGAAAAGAAAAAGAAAAATAAAGTTGATTTAAACAATAGCTAAAAACTGTTCATGTTCAGCTAAATATGCTCATCCTAATGAATGAAAAATGCTGTTCATTTTTCAGAGAATGATATACGGTTTTATTAGTTTAATATTAAAAATAAAAAAACAAAATCATGGTTTTGTCATTATTTCCTATAATTGGCCAACGAATATTAATTCTTCATTAATTTCTTGCACGATTTGCATGCTTCTTATTGTTAATATAAATCATGATTTTTTTTATATATGTATAAATTAAATTAATAAAAAGTGTCAATTTATAGGGTGTGAGGATTAAAGTCAGGAAACTTTCTTACTGGACTAATCTTTTAAGTAAGGATTGTGTTCATGTAGTTAATGTTAAAATATTTATTATGAATTACCATCAATCAATAATTATTATATTATCTTTTAATATCATCTATCAATAATTAAAGATATGATAAATATTATATATAGATGATGAATTGTTGTGGATGAGATTACAAATAAGATTAATACTATAATGGGTCAGGTTAATCATTTAATAAATAGTCGATTGAGAGATCTATACTTATTACTAGGGGATAACAAATTTTCTATGTCATTGAGCAAATTAATCTTGGCTGTCTCTCTCACTCACATTTATCTTAAACAATCCCCTAAAAAGTGGGTAGAGACTCTCAAGAACAATTAAGATTTCTATGGTCAAGGCTCATGAATATTAATGCGAATTCGAGTTAGTCTGCAGTAATTTTATGTTTTTTTTGCTATACTCACATGCTATTAATTTGTATCTATAGATTGTTTCATAATTTTTCATCAATTAGTATCAAAGTCAATTTAGATACATTTTATAGTCATGAATTGTGTGAATCCTATAATTTTAATTTCTTCGTTCTTATTCACAAAATTAAAATAAGTGGTTCTATTAATTTAATTATTAATATTTAGTATGGGATAAAACATTTTCAGCCCATTTTCCCTTCAAATTTATTTATTAGAAAACACTTATCTTTTATGCATGAAATTTGAAATTGTTTGAGGGTTTTTGTTCCTAGTTGCATCTAGAATAACATATCAAAATTTCACATAAATTTTGTGAACAAATTCTAGAGAATTGAAGGTTTTTATGTTCTTGCGAAATTTATAGAGCCCTAAACTTTCAAATCCAATTACTCTCATATGGATAATCTTTTTTCAACATTGATTGAGGGTTTTGTAGAGCCATGGATTTTGATAAAAAGCTCATTGAAGATAACAAATTTTCGTTCACTGATTTAAGAAAATTTTGTGAAAAACAGTTCTAGGGTTGTTCGCAAAACACATTTCTTTTCTTTCTCAATTTCTCCTCCATTTGTAAACGATTTGTAAAATTGATTGTAGGGTTTTGTATATAGAAGGTTTTCAAATAAAACTCATTCTTAAACTTGGATTTTAGTGTAAGCATAATTTTACTCTCATGTGTAATTTCCTAGGGTTCATCATACAAGAAATTACACTACAAGATCTTTGATAACATAATTCTCACATCTATTATACTCTATAATTTCTATGAGAAAGTTTACTATAATATTGTTAAGAAATTATTACTAGTGTTTCTCCCTTCTCTAACTTCCTTTACTTGGTCTCTCTAATGGTATAGAAACCGTTTGAACACGTCTCTGGCCTTTTTCGTGTTCTTCACTTTTCTTTATGTGAGAAAATAAATGTTTAAGAATGAGTTAAGAGAGAAAGAAGTTATCTTTTATTTCTTTTTTGATAACTTCCATAACCTTCTTTTTCAAATTCCTTTTTCTTTAATGCCAAAATTAACCTTAATGAAGTGAGAAGAAATGGAGTTATTTTAATAACTTAAAAATAACCCCCAATGACTTTAATATAATTCCAAGTTTAACAACCATCACATTAGACATCTTTTTATTATAGTCATTCCATAATTACATAAGGCAATATTAGATTAAATAATCTAACATTCTCCCACTTAGCTCATGTGATGACTTGAAGATTCAACATTAAACTTTAAGTGTGCAACATACGTTGAAATTAGAAGTCATCATCCTTAATTGAATTAAAATGATTGAATCATGGCAATTGCAAGTTATCCAAACAACTTGGTCTCTTCCATGTATCACAAACCATTCAATTCAACTCAACCTTAATTAATATTGTAGTGTGTCTTTAATATCCTTTCTAAGACATATTTTGTCATCTCACAAAAACTATAATGTATACCATAATGTGAATGACATAACAAATAGAAACACAACTATAATTGAATTCATAAGTGTCAACAATACGAGCATTACAACTATAATGTATATATACACCACATTACATTGTTAACAAGGACTTATCCATAATACCCATCCTTTGAACATGGCCAATTGGGTGGTAAACCTTTAGTTGGATTTGCTATCATTAAATTTGTACCAATATGCTCAACTGACACTTTATGTTTTTGAACTTCTTATTTAACTGACAAATACTTCAAATCCATGTGTTTTACTTCTTTTGAGTATTTATCATTATTAGAGAAGAAGACAGTTGCGAAGTTATCACAATAAATCCTCAATAGTTTGGTCGTGTTGTCAACAATCCCAAACCCTAAAGTAAAGTTTTGCAAACACAATGCTTGAACTGTGGCCTCAAAGCATGCTACAAACTCATCCTCCATGGTAGAAGTGGCCATCACAAATTGTTTTGCACTTTTCAATGATACTCCTCCTCCAGCCAACAGAAAGATGTACCCAAATGTAGACTTCCTCGAGTCCTTGCATCCATCATAGTTTGAATATGAGTAGCCAATCACTTCAAGGTGATTTGAAATCCTATGTGTGAGTATGTAATCCTTGGTGCCTTGTAAATACTTAAGAACTTTCATTGCAGCTTTCCAGTATTCTATTTCAGTATTTCTTTGATACTAGCCCAACATTCCTACAGCAAAACTAATATTTAGTCGTGTACATGTCTGGGCATACATCAAGCTCCCAACCATTGATGCATAGGGGATAGACTCTATTTCCTTTCATGCCAAATCATTTATAGGAAATTGCATTTGACTAAACTTGTCTCCTTTCTGAATTGGAACAATCCTTGCAAAACACTTTTTCCATTCTAAATCTCTTTAATACTTTATTGATTTATCCTTTCTGAGACAATCCGAACAATCCTTGTGACTTTTCACAAAATATTTCTATTCCTATCACATAGGATGCCTTGCCCATATCTTTCATTTCAAAGTTATTAGAGAGATACTTCTTTACATTATGTAACATAGCAACATCATTAGCAACAAGAAAAATGTCACCAACATACAAGATTAAAATCACAAATATTCTCCCACTGACCTTCATGTAGATAAACCGATCAATGGTGTTTTCTACAAAACCATACGGCGTGATGGTGAATTTAAGATACCATTGTCTAGAACCTTGTTTTAGTCCATATATTGACTTCTTTAATTTACACACTAGATGTTCCTTTCTTGTAGAAACAAACCATTCAGGTTTATTCATATAAACTTCTTCCTCTAAGTCACCATTTAGAAAGGCGATCTTTACATTCATTTGGTGAAGATCTAAATCATAACGAGCCACCAAAACTAATACAATCCTCAAAGAGTCATTCTTAGAAACAAGAGAGAAGATTTCTTTGTAGTCATTGCCATTCTTTAGGGTGAAAACTTTGGCAACAAGTCTAGCTTTGTACCTTTCAATATTTCCCTTCGAGCCACATTTGTTTCTATAGACCCATTTACAACCAACTCGTTTTGAACCTTTAGGAAACTCAACTAGATGCCAAATTTTATTCACATCCATCGATTTCAATTCTTTTTTCATAACATTGAGTAACTTTTCAGAATTTCACTTTCCATGGCTTGTCTAAAAGAGACTGGATCTTCATCAATGCTCAAGTCACATTCATGTTCAAGTGAATACACAACATAATCGCTTGAAATAGCTGGCCTTCTATGCCTTTCAGACCTTCTTGGTGCTATTTCTTGCACCACTTCTATCACTTCTTCATTTATGACTTGCACATTGTCTGCTGGTTCATCATCCCGTGTGATTTGAATATTATGTTGTCTCTGGGTGTTGATTGACTATAATAAAACTAGAGGAACAAAATCTTAATGAGGGAATTTAGGTGAAGAAGATTCACCATGAGTCTCTACAATATCCACCTTTTGTGATTTCCCACTCCCACTAATTGACCATTTTCAATGAACTGAGCATTACCAGACTCAACTATTCCCGTACTATGGTTAGGACAATAGAATCTACAGCCTTTGGACTTTTTAGGATAGCATATGAAGAAACCACTAATGGTTCTTGCATCAACATTCTTTTCATGTGGATTATACACCTTTACTTCTACCGGAACCCCCTGAATTGGGTTTTGTTCCCGTTCACAATTCATAAGGAGTCTTAGGAATTGTCTTACTTGGAACCCTATTAAGTAGATATGCAATGGTCTTTAATTCGTGCATCCACAAAGATAAAGGTAAAATACTATAATTCAACATAGACCTAACTGTAACGACCCGCCTCGTCGCTACGGTATCACAACTCTAAATCACAAAAATTTCAATTTTTAAATGAACTCTGTTAATTTGCTTATGAAAAATAAAAGTAAATTTTTCGTGATATACATTCACCAAACAACGCACAATTACTTAAATGAATATATATATATATATATATATATATAGTAACATAGTAACTCGATACACATCATTCACATAATGGAAAATAAATTAGTTCATACATATAATTAAATATGTGATTTACATCCTTAATTCAAAAAAAGAATTATAGAACCAACTATAGAGGAGTTGATTAACAAAACACAACTCTCTCCCAAAATAATCCCAATGTCATTACGTCGGCTTGGCGGCTCCACAAAAGAATCTCACTTCATGTACTTTACTGTTGTCCTTCTGCTCCCATGAACAAAGGTTCGCGATCATCATAGGTACCAACCACACAGTACAAAAATTGCAAGGGTGGGTTTATTATAAAAGAAATTAACACAAAAATCAAATAGCCATAATTACTAAGCAAACATTAACAAATACCATAATCATATACAAACATCCATTAGTCCAACATACACTCAACAAGTGGTCACCATCCGTCCATAATTCCAATCAATCATGCTCAGTATGATGCATGCACCTGACCTCAACTCCTAAATGCAATGTGATACCATTCATCAAGGAAATAGCATAAGCGTGTCCACATGACACTTTCACTTAGGAAAACTAGGCAACAAGTGTCGAGGTCACCCTTTCGTGCACAGGCAACTCCCCCCATGGTGATTAGCCTGAGTCTCAAGGGAGTTCCAAATCGAGTGACATGCCCCAAGTACAAGTATTCCCCTCATGAGAAACTTCAAGTACTTACTGACAAAGTTTATACTATTTCCATGCAATATGAAGTATAAAACATGGGTACCATGAACGCACTGACCGTGGATAATTAAAGATTCTAAGTCATCCCCCTCCAGAGATGCTCAAAACTCTTTAACCACTCTATTCCCCCCACCAGGGATATCCAACATGATCACTGCATCCCCCATGTACATACACATCACACATCATCAGAATGAAATTTTCAACATGATGCAATCCTCCCTAGGAAGGGACCAATCACTAGAACCATGAGCAAGAGGCTCCAAGAAGATTGGGCTAGAGCTGCTGAAGAAGGCCCTAGGGTTCTCATGAACCTTAGGGTAGATTTCTGAGCCCATGGGCCAAGGTTGGGTCCAATTATCTTTGTACATATTAGACTAGGATGTCATTATATTTGGTCCTTGTATATAGGGCTCCATATTGTAGGTAGGGTACCCTAGAAATATAGGATTTTTCAGCCCTTGTATTTTTGGGCACCTAGACTAGTTTTTGTATTAGGGGTAGTTTTGTAATTTCACATGCACTAAGTGGATATTTGATGTGTGTGGCTGGAAATAAATTTAATTGAATTGGTAGAAGCCCAATCCAATTAAATTTTAGAGGGGGAGGTGAGCATTTGCTTACTACACCCCATTGCCACATCATATAGTCACACTTTGTGCATGTCCTTCATGCTTTTCATGCCTCATGACACCTAAGCACACTTAGTGGAGAATCTTGGAATTGATCTTGGATTAGTGGGCTGAACCATAACTAAAATTCACTAATCATAATTAGTGAAATTTTGGCTCCAAAGTTTGGCTCCACAAATTCAATTTCAAATTCAAGTGAAATTTGAATTTCCCTCCAATTTTGTGTGACACTTAGGCTATAAATAGAGGTCATGTGTGTGTATTTTTTTTGGAACTTTGATGATTTGAATATTAAACTTCAGATTTCAAAGCTCATTTAGAGCACAAAATTTCGTGCTCTTCTCTCCCTCTCCCTTCATTCATCTCCTTCTTCCTCCAAGCTCTTATCCATGGCCTCCTATGGTGGTGAGCTTCTTCTAGACTCATCTTCTCCTTGAAGTGGCGTCTCCTCTCTCTCTTTCTTCTCCATTCCGCTGTCATTCATCTTCCAAGAAGCAAAGGAATCCATTGATGAAGAAGATCCTAGGCCTACAAACTCCAATGGATCTTGCATCATGTCCCCTTCCCCTTGAAGAGGATTTGACCTCAAATCTGTTAGTTCCTCCTCCTCAATATCAGCTCCACCTGCAAAAGGAGTTAAATCAGAAATGTTAAAAGTGGTGCTGACTCCATACTCTTCTGGGAGGTCCAACCTATAGGCATTGTTATTGATCCTCTCCAAAACCTGAAAAGGTCCATCCCCTCTAGCGCTAAGCTTGGATTTCCTTTTAGTAGGGAATCTATCCTTCCTAAGATGGAGCCAAACCCAGTCACCCTCATTAAGAACTAGCTCTTTTCTTCCTCTATTGCCTTTAGTTGAATACACCTTTGTTTGGTTCTCTATTTGGTTCTTAACCCTCTCATGCATCTTCTTTACAAATTCTGACCTAGATTCCCCTTCTTTATGTATAAAAGAAGTGTCCAGTGGGAGGGGAATGAGGTCTAACGGTGTTAGGGGATTGAACCCATAGACAACCTCAAAAGGGGACTGCTTGGTGGTTCTATGAACCCCCCTGTTGTAGGCAAATTCTACATGAGGAAGATACTCATCCCAAGACTTATGGTTGCCTTTTAGAAGAGCCCTTAAAAGGGTGGATAAAGACCTATTCACTACCTCTGTTTGCCCATCAGTTTGTGGATGACAAGTGGTAGAGAAAAGAAGTTTAGTTCCTAACTTAGCCCATAAGGTTTTCCAGAAGTGGCTAAGGAACTTAGCATCTCTATCTGACACAATGGTCCTAGGCAAACCATGGAGTCTCACAACTTCCTTGAAAAACAGTTTTGAGATGTGGGAAGCATCATCCACCTTGTGGCATGGTATAAAGTGTGCCATCTTGCTAAACCTATCCACCACCACAAAGATAGAGTCTACACCTCTTTGGGTTCTAGGAAGCCCAAGGACAAAGTCCATACTAATGTCTACCCAAGGTGCAGATGGGATGGGTAAGGGTGTGTATAGCCCATGAGGCATCACCCTAGACTTGGCTTGTAAACAAGCCACACACCTAGTGCAATGCTTATGGACATCTTTCTTCATATGGGGCCAATAAAACTTTTCTTTGAGGAAGACAAGGGTCTTGTCTATCCCAAAGTGGCCCATGAGCCCACCCTCATGGCTCTCTTTCACAAGTAATTTCCTAATGGATCCTTGGGGTATGCAAAGCTTTCCCTCTTTGAACAAATACCCTTCAGCCAAATAGAATCCATCTTGGGCCTTTTTCCCACAACTCTCATAAATGGGAGAGAAATGTTCATCTAAAGCATACAAGTCCCTAATATTATCAAATCCTAAAATTTGAGCTCCTAGGGAGCAAAACAATGTGTGTCTCCTAGAGAGGGCATCAGCTACCACATTTGTTTTTCCCTTTTTGTATTTGATAACATATGGAAATTGCTCTAGGTACTCTACCCATTTTGCATGCCTCTTGTTTAACTTGCTTTGCCCTCTAATGTACTTAAGTGATTGATGATCACTATGAATGACAAATTCCTTGGAAACAAGGTAATGTTCCCAAGTTTGGAGGGCTCTTATTAAGGCATAAAGCTCTTTATCATAGGTGGGGTAGTTGAGGGTGGCACTATGAAGTTTTTCACTAAAATAAGCAATAGGGTGCCCACCTTGTAACAATACAGCTCCAACTCCCACTCCAGAGGCATCACATTCTAGCTCAAAAGTTTTAGAAAAGTCAGGAAGAGCTAGAACAGGTGCCTTAGTAAGCTTTTCTTTGAGCAAAGCAAAGGCTTGCTCTTGTTTTTCACCCCAGGTAAATGCCACATTCTTCTTCACCAGCTCATTGAGAGGTGATGCAATTGTAGAGAAATTAGGAACGAACCTTCTATAGAAGCTTGCTAACCCATGGAAGCTCCTAATATCTCCCACACTTTTTGGGGTGGGCCATTCTTGGATGGCCTTGATTTTCTCAGGGTCCACTTGGACCCCATTTCTACCAACTACAAAACCTAAGAAAACTATATTATCTACACAAAAGGTACACTTCTCTATATTTGCATAGAGGGTGTTTTTCCTAAGGACTGAAAGAACTTGTCTGAGATGTCCTAAGTGATCATCTAGCCTCCTATTATACACTAAAATATCATCAAAATAAACAACTACAAATCTACCTATGAAATCCCTTAAGACATGATGCATAAGCCTTATAAAGGTGCTTGGTGCATTAGTGAGCCCAAAAGGCATCACTAGCCATTCATACAAACCAAACTTGGTCTTGAAAGCAGTTTTCCACTCATCACCCTTTTTCATCCTGATTTGGTGATAACCACTTTTAAGATCAATTTTTGAAAAGATATTGGCACCATGCAACTCATCAAGCAAATCATCAAGTCTAGGAATGGGGTGCCTATACTTTACAGTGATGTTGTTGATGGCCCTGCAATCTGTACACATTCTCCACGTACCATCCTTTTTGGGCACCAACAACACTGGCACAGCACATGGGCTTAGGCTCTCTTGGACCCAGCCCTTCTCCAACAATTCTTTAACCTGAGACTCTATCTCCTTAGTCTCCTGAGGGTTAGTCCTATAGGCTGGCCTATTAGGAAGGCTTGCTCCTGGGACTAAATCTATTTGGTGTTCTATTCCCCTTAAAGGAGGTAGCCCAGGGGGTATCTCTTTGGGAAATATATCACCAAATTCATGTAAGAGTTCTTGGACCTTTGGGGGTAAGGTCTCAAATGTAGGAATTGTGGCAGTGCTAAGGGATGTTTCCCTTGATAGGAGAAGGTAGAAAGATTGTTTAAGAAGGAGTGCTCTTTTAATATCACCTTTTGTTGCAAAATGATTTTCCTTCTTAACAATCTTCTTGGAGGAATCCTTTCCCTCTTTTTCCTTCCCCCTGGCCTTTGAAGACAAGACCTTACTATCCTTCTTTTTCTTTTGTTTTTCTAATTTTTCTTCCTCATCCCTCTTATCTTTCATAGTTAGTTGATCTTTGGCCACCTGTGAAGGTGTTTGAGGATGCAACACAAATTTAGTGCCAAGATGGGTGAGGCTAATCTCATTAGTTAGGCCATTATAAATGATCTTCCTATCAAATTGCCACGGCCTTCCTAAAAGAATATGTCCTGCCTCCATGGGAACTATATCACAATTAACTTCATCCTTATATGTCCCAATGGAGAAAGGTACCTTCACTTGTTGGTTAACTATCATTTCCCCTTGCTCATTGAGCCATTGAAGTTTATAAGGTTTTGGGTGGGGAATGATAGTGAGGTTCAACTTGGAAACTAATCTTGTGCTACAACAATTGCAACAAGATCCACTATCCACAATGAGAGAACAAGTTTTATCTAAAATTTTGCATCTTGTATGAAAGATGTTCTCTCTTTGGGATTGAGATAGATCACAAGATTGACCTCCAAGGAGCCTTCTAACCATTAAGAGGTCACCTTCTTCATGAGGGTAGACTTCCTCACTAGACTCTTCACCCCTTACTTCATCTTCACTTCCACTAGAGGAAGGGCAAGAAGTAGTCTCCTCTTGACTACTATAAATGTCTTGACCCCTCATGATCATGGTTTTCTTTGTGGGGCATTGAGAGGCAATGTGACCTCTCCCAAGACATTTGAAGCATTTAATGTTGCTAGTCCTTTCTTGGGAACTAGTCTTAGGGGTGCATTTCTCTATGGTCTTACCCTTATCTTCCTTGGGTTTTGAAGGTGCAGCCCCTAAAATTCCATGGGCTTGGTCCTTCCTTGGATAAGAGTGAGAGCCATAAGATTTTGAAGAAGGCTTTCTTTTAAGTTGTTGCTCCACTCTTATACAAAGTTGGACTAGCTCATCTAGGTCCCTATATGGAAGGAGTTCAACCTTGTCCCTCACTTCCATATTGAGCCCACTAAGGAACCTAGCTATGCTTGTTCTTTCCTCCTCCCTAAGTCCAGCTCTTAAAAGGAGTAGTTCCATTTGTTGTCTATATTCTTCAACACTCATACTCCCTTGTCTAAGCCTTTGGAGCTTGTCCATAAGCTCCCTTTCATAGTAGGAGGGAATGTGCCTCTTCCTAAGGGCACTCTTAAGATCATTCCAATACTCTACTGGAGGATCCTCATGAATCCTTCGTTCTTTAACAAGGGAAGTCCACCAATAGAGGGCATACCCTTGAAAGCTAAGGGTAGCCAATGGAACTTTTCTCTCTTCACTAATATGATGGCAAGCAAAGAGTTGTTCAACCTTCATTTCCCAATCTAAGTAGGCCTCAACATTATCTTTTCCGTGGAAATATGGGAGGCTAATGTTAACCTCTTGAGGCCTTCTATCCTTTTCTCTTCTTTGGGAGTGATGTTTAGTATGTGAACTATGACGCCCTCTATAATAGTCGCTAAGTTCTTCACTTAAACTCTTGCAAGAGTCATGACTACTATAGGAGGCATGTTTTTCTCTTTTCATTTCTTTCATTATTTTTCTTCTTTCTTCCTCTCTTATTTTCTCTCTTTCATCTTGACTTATTTCTTCCACTCTTTTTTTACCTTTTTCTTTTCTCTCTTGTTTTTCTTTCCACAACTTAAGGGATCTCAACTCATCTAATATCTTATACAAGGGGTCCTTAGGAGTAGAACCCTCACCATTAACACTAGATGAAGAATGAAGACTCATGTTGGTTCCTAAGTTATGGTTCTTTCTTGTTGGGGGTTTGAAAAAAAGGTAAAAGAAACTATGGTTGAAACTAGCCAAAATAAACACTAAAAAAGGTGTGAAAGATAAGGTAAAAACTAATTGGTAAAAGGGAAAGCTATCTAGGCGGTTTGACAATGGAGGGTAAAGGAAATAAGCTATGAAAGTAAGCAAGAAATTAAAGTGCAAGAAATGCAAACTAGGCGGATCCTAAGAGTGTTTGGATGACCTCATTTAAGGTTCCCAACAAAACACTCACTATCCTAAGGGAAAATTGCCTAAAATTATTACACACAAATGGAAGTAGGGTGACCTAGCGGAGGCTCCCAACTTACTTCCAATGAAAGGCCTTTTTGTTACAAAATTTGAAAGCAAAGCAAATTGCCAATTACAAAATTACAAAGAAAAAAGTCCTCAATTGTGGTGGCTATTCTCTCTTTAGTGTTTCACTCAATTTGGAGTGCTTCTTAGTCCAATAGCTCTTAAGGTGGTTGGCCCCTTGCTTCTTGACTCAAATTCTTCAAGATATGGCACCAATCCTCCTTTCCAATTCCCTATATGGCAACTCACAAGCAAGGAAACAAAGAGACAAGCAATAACCAAAGACAAAAAAAAAAAAATGAAATGAAAGCTAAACCAATAGAGTTTTAACAAGACAAATTTCCAAGGATTATTCAACAATTAAAGCAATGGAAAGCACAAAAAAGCAAGCTAGGACTCAAAGAGAAACCTAGAATGGCTCTAGAGTAGAGTAGAAAAACTAAAAAAAAAAAAAAAGACTCAAGAAACCTCTAGTTTTGGCACTTGTTTTCACAATAATTTTCAATTGAAATTTCAGAACTAGGATTGGTATAAAATATGCACCAATTATAGAACAAATTTTGAGCCAAAACAACAAGCACACTTTCCTTTCACTTTTCTTTTTTTTTTTCCTGGACACTGATTTTTCTGCCAACTTGTGAGATTTTTCTTATTTTTTCCTTTAATCCAAATCGCTTGGTTCTTTTTTTATAATTTTGGTCCAGATGTCTAGAAAATTCGGTAAAAGTTTCAGCTCAAAAATCGTAGTGACCAATTCCCAGTAATTTATACACTTTTGTATGTTCAAGCTGCCTGCACCAGCGATTTCAACCTAGAAATCAAGAGTAGTGTTTATGTTGCTTAAGGCTTGGATAGTTACAATTTGTGTTTGCTTATGCTCAATTATCTTGAATAACACAATTCAAGAGAGCTTAAGACTTATTTGATTCACAAATCCAGCCACAACTCAGCACCACATCTCAACTTCATCATAGGCATCATGTAGGAATCTTAGAAAACAAAAAAAGAGTTCAACAACAAGACTACTTCTAGGAATTGATTTAGAACATGTTATGAACTAAATAACATGCATGAATTAGACTCAAAATTGAAAAGATAGGCTAAGAATGACAAGAATACATGAACAAATGTATCTAGAATTCAAAAAGTAAAATAAAAATTCAACACAAACTTAGAGCATAATGTGACAATTACTATGACTAAACATGACTCTAAGACAACATGGATTAAGTGATTTACACTTAGATTTTTGTGTTTTTTTTTTCTAATCAATATTTTGGAACAAAATTTAGATCTAAAGGTTCAGCACAAGAATATTATGAATGAAAATTGATAGAACCTAAAATCAACACAAAAACAAGATTCAAGAGTAGATCTACAAAATTTGAACCATAGAAATGCAAGAACAAGTGTAGATCTAAGATTTAATCGGTTTATTTTTTTTTGAATCTACTCTAAACAGCACCAAACCACAAGACAATGGAGGATATACATGGAGAATAAGATGAAGAACAAGGAATTAAAGAGAATTCACCGAACAAAAAGATAGAGGAAGCAAAAGAACATCACCTAGATGAAGATGCTCTTGATACCACATGATGCAAGCTCCATTGGAGTTTGTAGGCCTAGGATCTTCTTCATCAATGGATTCCTTTGCTTCTTGGAAGATGAATGACAGCGGAATGGAGAAGAAAGAGAGAGAGGAGACGCCACTTCAAGGAGAAGATGAGTCTAGAAGAAGCTCACCACCATAGGAGGCCATGGATAAGAGCTTGGAGGAAGAAGGAGATGAATGAAGGGAGAGGGAGAGAAGAGCACGAAATTTTGTGCTCTAAATGAGCTTTGAAATCTGAAGTTTAATATTCAAATCATCAAAGTTCCAAAAAAAATACACACACATGACCTCTATTTATAGCCTAAGTGTCACACAAAATTGGAGGGAAATTCAAATTTCACTTGAATTTGAAATTGAATTTGTGGAGCCAAACTTTGGAGCCAAAATTTCACTAATTATGATTAGTGAATTTTAGTTATGGTTCAGCCCACTAATCCAAGATCAATTCCAAGATTCTCCACTAAGTGTGCTTAGGTGTCATGAGGCATGAAAAGCATGAAGGACATGCACAAAGTGTGACTATATGATGTGGCAATGGGGTGTAGTAAGCAAATTCTCACCTCCCCCTCTAAAATTTAATTGGATTGGGCTTCTACCAATTCAATTAAATTTATTTCCAGCCACACACATCAAATATCCACTTAGTACATGTGAAATTACAAAACTACCCCTAATACAAAAACTAGTCTAGGTGCCCAAAAATACAAGGGCTGAAAAATCCTATATTTCTAGGGTACCCTACCTACAATATGGAGCCCTATATACAAGGACCAAATATAATGACATCCTAGTCTAATATGTACAAAGATAATTGGACCCAACCTTGGCCCATGGGCTCAGAAATCTACCCTAAGGTTCATGAGAACCCTAGGGCCTTCTTCAGCAGCTCTAGCCCAATCTTCTTGGAGCCTCTTGCTCATGGTTCTAGTGATTGGTCCCTTCCTAGGGAGGATTGCATCACAACATTAACAACATCTCATCTCAATGTCATTATCAACATCAACCTCATCTCATCTCATTGTCATTCTCAACATCAACATCAACATCATCTCATCTCAATGACATCATCAACAACAACAACATAATCTCATATCAACATAATCATCAATAACAACATAATCTCATATCAACATAATCATCAATAACAACATCTTCTCATATCAACATAATCATTGATAACAACATCATCTCATATCAACACAGTCATCAATAACAACATCATCTCATATCAATATTATCATAAACACCAACATCGTCTCGTATTCAATTATTATCAAAGTCATCTTCAATAACAACATCATTCTCTATCAACATTATCATAAACATCAATGTCACCTCATATAAATTAATATCATCAATAACAATATCATCAATAAATCACATTTTGCATATACACACATATATAGTTCATGCCTGAGATTCACACTCCCAGGTTTTCAAACAATACAAGTTTAATAAAAACAATAATGTCATTTATCAATAACAAACGTATCGCATCCCATTAGTCAAAAACATTGTTTTTCTTGAAAACCATCATGCAACAGGGACAGGCATACATCCCCATAGTTAGGTTCCCTAACCCCAACTATGGTATCAAAAGCAATAAATTATAATAAACTCCCCTCATTTATTGTGAGCTCTCTGTTAGTTCCTTTTTGTGTCACTCAGAGACCTCTCTCGTTCACGTTCGTTAGTCCAAACGCATGGTTCTATATACCAAATTGAAGGAAATTTAGTATAGATTTGAAAAACAATATTAATAACAACTTTCGGGGTCAATTACCCCTATCAAAACATAAAAGGCTAAGGGGTGTTTAGGATTCTACTAAGATGAGACGTTATTTTGAAATTCTGATCACGCTCATGTGACTGGGGTTCAATGAAAGTCATGTAAATAACATCAATTTTATAAAAATATAATTTTTACAATGTCTCATTTTCAAGGGTTTTTCAAAGGAAGTGTAAAAACACCATGTTACAATACCCAAAACATAAGAGACACTAAGAGAAGTCAAGATTACCTAAGAGAAGCTATGAAAGAAAGGATTTGAGGGATTGTTCTCCACCAAATCCTTGAGGTGGATTCTGAGGATTCTGCTTTAGTTAAAACATTCCTCTCGGTGTGGTGGTTTGGCGGCAAGCAACGGTGGCTCGTGGTGGCCACCAGTGGTCGTGGGTGATGGAAGAGGAGGTATTAGGGATTGGGGGGGCGTTTGGAGAGAAAAAGAGTGAAAAATCATGTTTTTCACGCTGAAGAATGTATTTATAATTTGTACATCTCACTTAGCGAGATTGTCTCGCTAAGCAGGAGTCCACTTTTGGTGCTAAGCGTAACTTTTCACGCTTAGCACAATTCCTCTCAGGTTGGGATTTGCGCTGAGCATGACAATACGCGATGAGCCCAATTCCTCTTGCGCTAAGCGTGACAATTCATGCTCATTGCAATTCCCTCTCGGGTTGGAATTGCGCTTAGCATGCTTCTTGCGCTAAGCGAGAGGTCCAAAATTGTTATTTTGAAATCTCAATGGTCAAACTGTGGGGATATATGTTAGGAGCTGACAATCAAAACTTAAAGATGATCCAACGATTAGCGAATCCAAGATTATAGTTTTACCGGAATAGGTTTAGGTAATATTTGAAATTTCATAATTTCAACTTAGGTCAATAATACTCCACACAACTCAACCTGCACATCAAGCAAATCACACATGACTAATTCACACCATTCCTCAAGTCATTCAAGTCAATCATATAATCAAATAACATGATAAATACATTTAAACATCAATTTATAGTTAGCAAAATTTCAGGGCGTTACAACTCTCTCACCCTTTTAGAAATTTTGTCCCCAAAATTTACCTAACTCAAGCAAGCCTGGATAGGCTTCTCGCATCTGACTCTCTAGTTCCCACGTGACATCTTCTCCTGTTGCACCTCCCAAAATCACCTTGACCAATGGAATTTCGTTCCCTCTTAGGTGTTTTGTTCGCCTATCCTCGATCCTCAAAGGCAATGTTTCATATGTCAAGTTCTCCTTCACTTGTACGTCATCCAATTCAATCACATGAGATGGATCACGGATATACTTACGGAGTTGAGACACATGAAAGACATTGTGAAGATTAGAAAGAAATGAGGGTAATGCAATTTGGTATGCCACAGGACTGACTCTTTTGAGAATTTGGAAAGGACCAATAAAACAAGGTGTGAGTTTTCGGGATTTCAATGCTCAACCAACCTCAGTCCACAGAGTGACTCTCAAGAATACATGATCACCCACCTCGAACTCCAGGTATTTCCTCCTCTTGTCCTGATAGCTTTTCTACCTACTCTGAGCAGTCCTCATCCTCTCTTGGATCAACTTGACCTTCACAGTGGTTTGTTGTGCCACTTCAGGTCCTAAGGTTGTAGAAGCAAGCTTTATGATGAATCAAGATTGATTCAAGGAGTTTTGATGATAGCAAAGATGATGACAAAAAGCTCAAAAGTCAAGATCACTTCATGATAACAAAGATGATGACATTCAAGAATAAATTCAAGAATGAGTTCAAGATTGAGTCAAGAACACTTCAAAGATCAAGAGGAAATTTGATTTCAAGAATCAAGAATCAAGATTCAAGATTCAAGATTCAAGAATAATCAAGATCAAGAATCAAGACTCAAAGATTCAGGAATCAAGAGAAGACTTAATCAAGATAAGTATTAAAAAGTTTTTCAAAACATTGAGTAGCACAAGAAGTTTTCACAAAATCATTACCAAAGAGTTTTACTCTCTGGTAATCGATTACCAGATTATAGTAATCGATTACCAGTGGTTTTAAAACGTTAAGATTTTCAAAATTCAAAATGAAGAGTCACATCTATTGATGTGTAATCGATTACACCTTTATGGTAATCGATTACTAGTGACTGTTTTTCGAAAAATTCATTTCCAAAAGTCACATCTCTTCAAGTGACTTGTTTCTGAAGATTCTTTCAAAAGTCATATCTTTTTAAGTGATTAGTTTTTAAAGGAATTGCCAAGAGTTACAAGTTTTGACTTGAGTCATCAAGAAACTATAAATATGTGACCTTGGCATGAAACATTGTAATTATTTTCATTGATCTGAATCATCTCTTTCAATCATCTTTCAATATTTTCTTTCATCTCTTTCAACAGTTTTTCTGTTTCATCTTCTCTTCATCTTTCTAAAAGTTTTTGTTCAAAACTTTCTCTTCCAAGAAAAGTTCTTTGTTCAAAAACTTGTGTTATTCATCTTTTTCATTCCCTTCTCCCTTTGCCAAAAAGAATTCGCCAATGACTAATCGCCTGAATTCTTTTTATGTTTCTTTTCTCCCTTTTCCAAAAGAACGAAGGACTAACCGCTTGAACTTCCTCTATTTCTATCTGAGGAACAGCGGATACGGTACACAAATCTCTTTTCATCTCGTTCCATCATCGATCCAAAATTCATTGATATGGATTTCTTTTCAAATGAGAGTTTTGAATGCATTCAAGCATTTGAAAACTCCAATCTTATTCCTTTCATGTCTTTAAAATTGTCTATTTATTCTGATTTAGTCAAAGCCTTCTATTCAAACCTAGAAATCCAAGAAGGCACTTTAATTTCTAAAGTTTATGGGATTAAGATGGTCATTGACCAATCCCTATTCTATGATTTAACCCAATTGCCAAGTGAAGGTGTACCATTTGAAGGTACACTAATTGATGATTGGAAGTTTAATTTTTCTGTGCATGATGCCTGCCGGTTGGTTTGCACCAACCAAGTGGATATGACCGGAAGGCTTCTTGCCGGTTCATTGGCTTTTGAAAGCCGCATCCTTCATTATCTTATTGCTCGCATCTTGCTCCCAAGATCTTCAAACCTTGCACAGGTTTCTGAAGAAGATCTTATTGTTATGTGGGCTTTTCATAAAGGCTTACAAATTGATTGGGCACATCTTGTTAGATATCGCATGCATAAGGCATTGCGATTGAATTCTACATTGCCATATCCACATCTAGTCACCCTCTTCCTTCAACACTTTAACATCCCTTTTGATTCTGAACCCTATGTTCCAATCAAGAGATCCTTTCTAATAGGCGCTTTAGTCATTGCATCCTTTGGTTATCAAAAAGAGCATGATGGCTCTTGGGTGAAAAAGGGTGCTCAACATGTTGGTGAGGAAGGACGTGATGGAGAAGATTCATCTCTTCTTTCAAAGATTTTGGACAGGTTCGATGGTCTTCAAACCTTTGTTGGTGAAAGGTTTCATACTTTAGAGTTACAAGTGGACATGCGCTTCAATGAGATGGAGTCAAGAATCACCAAGGTCAAAGAAGATGTCTCTTATATTCGTTCAAGCTTTGATCTACCACCACCGCCGCCACCATCATTTTAGTTTTTCTCTTATTTTAATATTACTAGTACTTTGATTTCCAGCCGTGTATTTGGCTATATTATTATGACATTTGAAAAATTTAGTATTTCTTTCTTTGCATGGTGTGTTTGAACAATTATGAATTATGTTATATGACTATGTGATTTTTCTATATATTTGATCTAGTCATGTTTCTTGCTTCATGATTAGTTTATATTTTTCCATGATTGTTGTATGAATAATTAGTTGTATTTGTATGGTTCATACTTGTTACACACTTTGTCTTTTTGTTGATGCCAAAGGGGGAGAGAAATAGGGATTAAATCAAGAACTCACATGAGTAATAAAATTAATTTTAAGTGAAGCATAAATTTAAAAACAAAGGGGGAGAATGGAAATTTATGTGAGTGATCGACTAGGAAAAGATGTGTGTGTATGTTTCTTGATTTCAGAAGTTGTCATCATCAAAAAGGGGGAGATTGTAGAAGCAAGCTTCATGATGAATCAAGATTGATTCAAGGAGTTTTGATGATAGCAAAGATGATGACAAAAAGCTCAAAAGTCAAGATCACTTCATGATAACAAAGATGATGACATTCAAGAATAAATTCAAGAATGAGTTCAAGATTGAGTCAAGAACACTTCAAAGATCAAGAGGAAATTTGATTTCAAGAATCAAGATTCAAGATTCAAGAATAATCAAGATCAAGAATCAAGACTCAAAAATTCAAGAATCAAGAGAAGACTTAATCAAGATAAGTATTAAAAAGTTTTTCAAAACATTGAGTAGCACAAGAAGTTTTCACAAAATCATTACCAAAGAGTTTTACTCTCTGGTAATCGATTACCAGATTATAGTAATCGATTACTAGTGGTTTTAAAACATTAATATTTTCAAAATTCAAATTGAAGAGTCACATTTGCTGTTCAAAAACTTATGCTATTCATCTTTTTCATTCCCTTCTCCCTTTGCCAAAAAGAATTCGCCAAGGACTAACTGCCTGAATTCTTTTTGTGTCTCTCTTCTCCATTTTCCAAAAGAACGAAGGACTAACTGCCTGAATTCTTTTGTGTCTCCCTTCTCCCTTGTCAAAGAATTCAAAACGACACAGTCTGAGAATTCTTTCGATTCTTCCCTTTCCCATATACAAAAGATTTCAAAGGACTAACCGCCTGAGAATTCTTTTCTATCCCCATTCACAAAGTTTCAAAGGTTTAACCGCCTGAGAACTTTGTCTTAACACATTGGAGGGTACATCCTTTGTGGTACAAGTAGAGGGTTCATCTACTTGGGTTGTTGACTGAGAACAAGAGAGGGTACATCTCTTGTGGATCAGTTCTAGTGGAGGGTGCATCCACTAAGTTGTTCAAAGAGAACAAGGGAGGGTACATCCCTTGTGGATCTTTGCTTGTAAAAGGATTTTTACAAGGTTGAAAAGAAATCTCAAGGACCGCATGTGGCTTGGGGACTGGATGTAGGCATGGGTTGTTGCCGAACCGGTATAAAAACTCTTGTGTGTTTGTCTCCTTCTTCCCTACTCTTTTAATTTCCGATGTGCACTTTAATTCCCGCTTTTACTTTTGGTTAAGTTTCTTTTCTATCCTTCATTTACTTAACAACATAGTAAAAGCCTTAGAAGAGTAAATTTTTAATTAGTAAAGGTTTAGGAATAATTAATTCAACCCCCCTTCTTAATTATTCTGAGGCCACTTGATCCAACAAGTGGTATCAGAGCAGGTATCTTGTAGAAAGTTTAACCACTTCAAGATTCATGGCCTCTTCAAATCCTTTATTTCCAGAAGGAAATTCCATTCATAGACCACCCATTTTCAATGGTGAGGGTTACCATTATTGGAAAACCCGTATGCAGATCTTCATTGAAGCCATAGATTTAAACATTTGGGAAGCAATAGAAATAGAACCATACATACCCATTGTAGTAGATGTAAACACAAGCACCACAACACAAAAACCTAGAGATAAGTGGACAGAAGAAGATAGAAGAAGAATCCAATATGATCTTAAAGCCAAAAATATTATTACTTCAGCCCTAGGGATAGATGAGTATTTTAGAGTGTCAAATTGTACAAATGCCAAGGAGATGTGGGACGCTCTCCAACTTACACATGAAGGAACCTCTGATGTAAAAAGATCTAGAGTCAATACCCTTACACATGAGTATGAATTGTTTAGGATGAACCCTAATGAAAACATCCATAGCATGCAGAAAAGATTTACACATATAGTTAACCATCTTGCCTCTTTAGGAAAAATCTTTCCTAATGAAGATTTGATTAATAAAGTTTTAAGATGCTTAAGTAGGGAATGGCAGCCCAAGGTAACTGCTATTTCTAAAAGTAAAGATCTCTCTTCTATGTCTCTTGCTACTTTATTTGGAAAATTGTAGGAACATGAGATGGAACTCCAACGTCTTAATCAAAATGAAGAAACCGACAAAAAGAAGAGAAGTATAGCCCTTAAAGCCTCATCATCAATGCAAGAAGCAAATGAAGAAGAAGATTCAGATGATGAAGAAGACTTCTCACTCTTTGTGAAGAAGTTTCAGAAATTTGTCAAGAGAAGAAAAATAGAAAGGCGTCAGAACTTTAACAATGGAAGAAGATCACAAGAAGACTCTCAAGTTCTTAGATGTTACAAATGCAATCAACTTGGTCACATCAAAGCTAATTGTCCTTCAAATGAAGAATGACCTGAGAAAAGTGATAAGAAAAGATATGATGAAAGAAGAACCAAGAAGGCCTACATTGCATGGGATGACAATGATTCATCCGATGGTTCAGAAAAGGAGATCAATCTTCTAACCAAGGATTATGAGAGTGATGAAAACATATCTCAAGAAGGTTAAACAAAGAGAAAAAGTATGACTTTCATCTTTGAAGATCTAGACATCTTAATCATGAAAAAGGTAATATCAAAACCATTCTATTGTTAAAATATTTCTAGTTGAAATTTTCCTTCAATTTATTTGATTATGATGACTAACAATTTTTCATTATTTGGTTGTTTTGATTGTTTGAAATTATGAGTATGTGTTCTTGATTGAGTTTATCTTCTTTGCATGAAATCTTCATTCAAATATTTTGATAATATCTATAATCATTATTCTTCAATACTTGTGTTTGATTGCTTTGATATAATTGAATATCTACATGTTTTAATGTTTTTGCATGATATAATATGTGAATTACTTGATTAAGATTCATTCATAAAGTATTTTTAATATATTTTTTTATTATAAAGTATTTTGATACTCATTCAAATTCCTTCTCCTCTAAAAAGTTAATCAGCTTTTATTTTCTGGCTAAAATAACCTTTGGTAATCGATTACCATATTAGTGTAATCGATTACATGCAGTTATTTCTGGCTATGTTGCTCTCTAGTAATTGATTACCACACGTCCCTGCACCTATATATTCAAATTTCAAATTCTGAAATCTGCAATTCTCCTCTCTCTCGAAAACCCTCGTCCCCAAATCTTGCTTCAGCCATATCTCACTCATTTCTTGTCCAAATCACTCCCCACAAAGCCCAAACTTCATCTTTTTTCATTCTCTTTCATTTGAACCGATTAAAATTTTGAATAATCTCTTCAAATGGCGAAACCATCAAAGAAGCGAAAGGGAACTTCGAGTCGGAGTCAACGACATTCCGAGTCACATGAAACGCCGATTCCTTCCTCTATTTCCTCTGGATCCAAAATTAGTAAAGATTTAAGAATAATTAATTCAACTCCCCCTTCTTAATTATTATGAGGCCACTTGATCCAACAAAGGTGAGGTTCTCTCCAGGCTCTAGCCAACATAGGGGTGTCCTACACCATTTTAGTGAAATTTCAGGGCGTTACACTAACCATATTCATTAGAGTACGATTCCACCTTTCAGCCACACCATTTTGTTGCAGTTTGTTAGGCATAGTATATTGTGCATATATGCCTCTACTTTCAAGGAACTTTGTAAATTGATCTGGACATTGTTCACTTTCATTGTATTTTCCATAAAATTCACCACCTATATCAAACCTTACAACTGTCACTTTTTTGTCCATCTGTCTTTCTACCTCATCAATGAACACTTTTAAGGCATCCACTAATTGAGATTTTTCATGCAGAAGATACAGATAACAATAATGAGAAAATTCATCAATAAAGGTATTAAAATACTTTTCACTGTCCCAAGATGGAATGTCAAAAGATCCACAAATATCAATGTGTATCAATCTTAGAAGTTCATTACTTGTAGCAAAATTCTTTGATATTTGTTTGGTTTTCTTTCCTTTAATGCAATCCAAACATATATCCCAGTCACTGAAATCCAATTGAGGCAAAATTTCATTGTCACTAATCTCATTATCCTTTCTTTTGATATATGACCTAATCTTTGATGCCATAAATATGAAGAATTATCATCATGCACATTTTGCTTACTACCATCATCACATTCAACATTAAATAAGGATTCCATAAACTTTACATCAAGATTGAAACAATACAAACCATCTTTTAAAGTACCAAATCCATAATAATACATATCCTTAAACAAAGAGAATACATTGTTTCCAATCTTAAAACTAAAACCTAATTCATCCATCTTTGCAACAGAAACTAAATTCCTGGCATATCCAAGTACATAGAGGCATCCTTCCAAAACTACATGACACCTAGTGTCCACGATTAATCTGTAAGTCCCAATGCCCTTTATTCTTGCCTTCATTTTGTTTCCAATGCAGTGAAACTTTTTAGTTCCTCTTATGGTTTGGATCAAAACGAATCCCTGCATAATATGTGACACATGAGTAGTTGCTCCAAAATCAAGCCACCATGTATTATTAGGTATCTCGATTCGAAATTTACAGATATATAAAATATACCTTTCTTTTCAAACCATCTCTTTCTTTTCGGACAATCCTTCTTGAATTGGTCACTCTACTTTTAGAAGTAGCACTTCTTCTCTTTATGGACTCCTCCCTCTTTGACCTTTATTTCCTTGTCCTTTTTACCCGATTTACTCTTACTGGTACTGGCTCCATCATGAGTCATGAGATGAATTGAGTTCTCCTTCATTTTCTTTAATCTCCATTTCTCTTGATTTAACATGGCCTTAATTTCTTGAAAATTCCATTTTTCCTTAAGAGCGTTATAGTTCACTTGAAACTGGCCAAATTCAGTAGGAAGAGAGTTCAAAATAAATTGTACTAGAAAGGACTCACTCATTTGCATTCCCATGGAATTCAACTTTGCTACCAGATTAGCCATTTCTGTCACATGATCACGAATTGGTCGAGACCAATCAAATTTCTTATTGGTTAACTCACTTGACAGGTTCCCGATAAGTGCCATATTTTAGTTATTTTTGGGATTAGAATGTTAACACTTATCTTTTGATTTTAATAGTTTTCTTATAAACTTCCCTTAATTCTAGTTTTTTTTATATATTGTACATTTATAAATGTTTTTGTTTAAATATGAAAGATTCATCCTTGCATTTCTTATGTTTTGATGGTTGTTTGTTGGATCTAGAAACCAAGCCAGGATGAAGAGCGAAAGGGTCATTTTTGAAGAATTTCAGAGTGCCACTCGCCCAAGCTAGTAATTAACTCGCCTAGGTTAGTGAGATTACTTCAGCTTGAAGGAACCAACTTGTTTGGGCGAGTTGGTCTGGCACCTCCTGGACCATTTCATTTGAAAGCCATGCAAAATCACAAACCAGAGGGGCAATGCAAAAACTAGAGAAAGAAACACAAAGTTAGGAGATAGAAGAGAGAAAAGTGAAGCTAGAGTTGTAGAGAAGTGACAGTGGATTGAATCCTTCATCATTTCTTATGTTGATCTTATGCTCTATGTGATGATCAACTAGTTTCTCCGAAGGATTGGATGTAATCTTCGTGTCCTTATGTATCTCTTTTGATATATATATATATATATATATATATATATATATATATATATATATATAAATCTTTTCTACTTATTACTGGTGATTTCATTTTATTCATAATGCTTGATTCTATTTGATCACTAGTTTCATGAAATTGGATTTAAAGTTTGACTGAAAAGTACTCTTAGAATTTGAACTGAATGAATTTACTCTTTACGTTACGTTGCTAGGAATAGAGCATAATGTTTTGATTGCAAATAGCACAAGATCATGATTGTAATGCTGGGATATTTATTTCATACGCATGGAATCAATATTTGGTAAATATTCTTAGGATTCTTGAATGTGAGGGATCAATTCGGGGTGATTTAATATGTGCATCAGTGATGTTAGAAAATGATTCATATGTATTAATCTTATTTGGATACTGAGGGTATGAACGATGAAATCCAATCTTACGTTTCTTTTGAATTAATTAAATCCATTTTCTTGTTTTCATAATTTTACGTATTTCTAATGCACTAATTCCATTATTTATGTTATTTTCGCTACTTTTGTTGTTTCCATTATTTCTGTTAAACTCATGAGATTTCGATTAAATTTGTTGTACCTAACTATTGAACTATTTACTTTTATATGGAGAAACTGACTAACTCAAGTCCCTGTGAAGACAATCTCTTTTATAAAATTTGTAACCTGCGATGACATTGGTACACTTGCTAATAGTCTAACAAGTTTCTGGCATCATAGCTGGGGACTTGAGTCGCTCAGTCAATTCTTTCAGATTTAATTTTTCAGTTTAATAGGCCATTTTCCTTACTTTAGTTATTTATTTTATGTTGATTTTGTATAAATTCTCTCTTGTTATATTTTATTCTTGCTAACCTTGGTGCTTACGATTTATTGTAGTTTGTTCTTTTTCCTTTATGCAAGGTAAATTTTTTGTAGATAAATTGCTATTTGATCCGGAAATTGCCAAACTAAGAGGAAGAACAAGAAGAAAAAAAACAAGCAACCACTAAGCCACCGGGTGAATCTTTTTCTATTGATTATCCTTCACTAGAAAAGCCACTTGTAAATTGATATTATGGCTGATAGATGAGGAGAAGGAAATAGACCACCAAGAAGTACTCTTGGTGACTATGCTTATCAACAAGGACCAAAGCATTACAACAGGATAGCCATTTCTCCTTTAACCAACAAGGTTATGGTGTTGAAGCCAGAATTGCTCAGTCTGATTGGTTCACACCCTTTTCCTGGAATGGATCATGAGGATCCATACACACATTTTCTACCTTCATGGAGCTATGCAGTACCATGGGAGCTTCTGACGAAGATGCTGAAGCTGTCTACCCTAGAGCTTTCCTATTCTCTTGGACAGGTAAAGCAAAGACATGTCTCCAATCACATCCAAACAAAAGTCTCAACACTTGGGAAGAAGTGGAAGAAAAGTTCATTGCAAGATTTTTTTCCTCCATCCAGATTCATTAGTGCAAAATCAGTCATTGCTAGTTTTTCCTAAGGGTCTGATGAACCTCTCTGTGAGGCATGAGAGATACTCAAATCTTTACTGCAGAGGTGCCCAAACCATAGTTTGTGCAACTACATATTTTCTATAGTGGTTTGAGACCATAAACAAAGATGATTCTTGATGCCTCAACTGGAGGTACTATGCTGTCAAAGAGCCCTAAGGAAGCAGTTGTAATCATTGACTCCATAGCAACCAGTGATTATCAGAGTCACCATGATAGGGCTCCAGTTCAAAGGAAAGGTATAGTGGAGCTAGATACTCAAAATGCAATTCTAGCTCAGAATAAACTCTTGACTGTAGAAGCAAGCTTCATGATGATGAATCAAGTTGATTCAAGTAGTTTTGATGATGACAAAGATGATGAAAAAAAACCCAAAGAATGATTTCAAGATTGAGTCAACAAGTTCAAGATCAAGATTAATTTCAAGTTTCATGAGAAGAAATCAAGAAGATTCAAGAATCAAGAGAAGTTTGATTTCAAGATTCAAGAGAAGATGAATTCAAGATTCAAGAGAAGAAATCAAGAAGACTTCACAAGGGAAGAATTGAAAAGATTTTTCAAAAAACAAACATAGCACAATTTTGTTTTTCAAAAGAGTTTTTCTCAAAAGCTACCAGAGTTTTTACCTCAAGGGAAGTTACCAGAGTTTTTACTCTCTGGTAATCGATTACCAGTTTCCTGTAATCGATTACCAATGACAAAGTTTGATTTAAAAAGCATTTAACTGAATTTGCAACGTTCAATTGTTTTTTAAATGGTGTAATCGATTACAATATATTGGTAATCGATTACCAGTGTATCTGAACGTTGAAATTCAAATTCAATTGTGAAGAGTCACATCTTTTCATAAAATGTTTTGTGTAATCGATTACATGGTTTTGGTAATCGATTAGCAGTGACAAGTTTTGAATAAAAATCAAGAGATGTAACTCTTCCAATGGTTTTCTCAAGATTTTCTCAAGGTTATAACTCTTCCAATGGTTTTCTTGACCAGACATGAAGAGTCTATAAAAGCAAGACCTTGACTTGCATTTTAAAAGCTTGATATATCTTTTTACATAACTTTTTGAACATCTTCTTGAGCTTCTTCTTCTTCTTCTTTTGCCAAAAGCTTTCTAAGTTTTTTGGTTTCTAAACCTTGTTCTTTCACAGAAAACAAAAGTGTGCAATTCATCTTTTTCATTCTCTTCTCCCTTGGCCAAAAAGAATTCAACAAGGACTAACCGCCTGAATTCTTTTTGTGTGTCTCTTCTCCCTTTTCCAAAAGAAAAAAGGACAAACCGCCTAAATTCTTTTGTGTCTCCCTTCTCCCTTTTCAAAGAATTCAAAACGACACAGTCTGAGAATTCTTTTGATTCTTCCCTTTCCCTTAAACAAAAGATTTCAAAGGACTAACCACCTGAGATATCTTTTGTTTCCCTTTCACAAAGTTTCAAAGGACTAACCGCCTGAGAACTTTGTCTTAACACATTGGATGGTACATCCTTTGTGGTACAAGTAGAGGGTACATCTACTTGGGTTGTTGTAACTGAGAACAAGGGAGGGTACATCCCTTGTGGATCTTTGCTTGCAAAAGCTTTTATAAGGTTGAAAAGAAATATCAAGGACCGCGGGTCGCTTGGGGACTGGATGTAGGCACGGGTTGTTGCCGAACCAGTATAAATTCTTGTGTTTGTCTTC
Organism: Glycine soja; assembly: GCF_004193775.1. NCBI lineage: Eukaryota > Viridiplantae > Streptophyta > Magnoliopsida > Fabales > Fabaceae > Glycine > Glycine soja. The sequence goes on from NC_041019.1 coordinate 20,316,747, forward strand.
TTCTTCCCTACACTCCTTAATTTCTGCTATGCACTTTAATTATCGCTTTTACTTTTGGTTAAGTTTCTATTTCCGTCCTTTACTTTCTTAACTTTGTAGTAAAAGCCTAATTGAATCTAGTAACATTAAGAAGGATAAGTTTTTTTTTAATTAGTAAAGGTTCACTAATAATTAATTCAACCCCCCCTTCTTAATTATTCCGAGGCCACTTGATCCAACATTGACTCAACAAATAGAGGCCTTAATAGAATAAATAGGCCAACTTCATCAACAATTTTAACAAGGTGGATTATAAAAAATGAACCAAGCTCATCAAGTTCAACAAGTTCTGAGATGTGATTTCTTTGGAAGTGACCATTAGAGTGGCCACTATTCAACACCTGATGATTGCCAACAAGAAGAGGAGGCCCATTATTTGCAGAATCAAACCAGACCTCAATAAAACTTTCAAGGAAATTACTAAGGCTACAGAGGTGGCTCAGGTTCAAATCAACCTTATGCCTGGAGGCAACAAAATAATAATGCATATCCTGGTCCTACTAACCCTTTGTCGCAACCAACCCTTCGGCGGGAGGGCGACGCGAGGCTCATGGGTGCGTCTTCCAAGGAAGAAAAATGTGTGGAGTCGCCACCAACGTTTATTTGAGGAAAAATGTCAGAAAAACCAAAAAGCGGGTCTACAAACTTTGAGAATAAAAAGGTTCGGGAGTTGTTTTTACACACGAGGAAGGTATTAGCACCCCACGCGCCCGTCACAAAGGACCACAGCCTTTAATAAAATGTGCAAAATCATGACTTTAACTTATTTTATTTTCCCTTTTTATGTTTTTCATCTTTTGGGGTTGACAAAAGCAGGGCTTTTGCTCCTACGTATCCTCAATTGCAATGAGGAAGTCAGACCTACGTAGTTCTTTAGAAAGCAAGAAAGTTATGCGGGGTGTTGATTTTAGACTTTTAAACGGTTCGTTTTAACCGATAAAAGTAAAAAAGGACCATTAAGGCGTTGGACCTTGAAACGGTTTCAAATGACCTTTTTGAGGGCAAAAGCTTGATTTGTGAGTTGATTTTAGCCTTAGTTTCACTTGGTTATTTCTCAACTCATTTAGAGAGAACTTTCAAAGTAAATGTCCAGTTGGAACTTGCCTTTTTGATGATTAACCGAGGTTACAACATAAATGATCGGTTGAATTTTATTTTAAAGGCGATAAAATGAGATTACAACACAAACGATCGGTTGAAATTCATTTTGACATTGATTAAGTGAAGTTACGACTTAAACGATCGGTCAAAACAATCTTAAAACAAAGAAAAAGAATACCGAAAGTAGATGAGATGAAGATGAAAACATACAAAGCAAGTGTGGAAGCAATGATTTCCAAGATTATTTTGATGATGCCAAAGAATCAAGAGTTAAGCAAGTTCCAAAGAATCAGGAATCAAAAAGCTTCAAGAATCAAGTTTCAAAGAATCAAGATTCAAGAATAATCAAGTTTCAAGATTCAATAAGGTTTCAAGAATCAAGATCCAAGAATAATCTAGATCAAGATTCAAGACTCAAGATTCAAGAATCAAGAGAAGACTCAATCAAGATAAGTACTAAAAAAGTTTTTCAAAACATTGAGTAGCACAAGAATTTTCCACAAAATCTTTTACCAAAGAGTTTTACTCTCTAGTAATCGATTACCAGAAGGTAGTAATCGATTACCAGTAGCCAGCATTGTTTTCAAAACTGATTTACAAAGCTGTAATCGATTATCATGAGCATGTAATCGATTACCAATGTTTTAAAATGTTAGATTTCAAATTTCAAGAGTCACAACTTGTGATAAAACATTTTCAAATCATTTCAAACTTGTGTAATCGATTACACAATACTTGTAATCGATTACCAGAGTTTCTAAACATTTTGATTTTCAAATTTAAACAAGAAGAGTCACATCTATTGATGTGTAATCGATTTCACCTTGATGGTAATCGATTACCAGTGACTGATTTTGAAAAATAATTTTCCAAAAGTCACAATTCTTTAAGTGACTTGTTTCTGAAGATTTTTTCAAAAGTCACAACTTTTTAAATGACTAGTTTTCTAAAGAGTTACAATTTTTAAAAGGTGACTATTTTTAAAGAAATTGCCGAGAGTCACAAACTTTAACTTGAGTCATCAAATGATTATAAATAGGTGACCATGGCATGAATTTCCATAATTTTTTTTTTACAGAACTTTCTGATTCATTTCACTTCATCTTTCTAAAATTTTTTTGTTCAATACTTTCTCTTTCAAGAAAAGTTCATTGACCAAAAACTTGTGCTACTCTTCTTCTTCTTCATTCACTTCTCCCTCTTGCCAAAAGAATCGAAAGACTAACCGCCTGTGTTCTTTTGTGTCTCCCTTCTCCCTCTTCTAAGAGAATTCAAAGGACTAACCGCCTGAGAATTATTTTGATTCTTCCCTTCCCCTTAAACAAAAGATTTTAAAGGACTAACTGCCTGAGATATCTTTTGTTTCCCCTTACAAAGATTCAAAGGACTAACCACTTGATAATTCTTTGTCCTAACACATTGGAGGGTACATCCTTTGTGGTACAAGTAGATGGTACATCTACTTTGATTGTTATACTGAGAACAAGAGAGGATACATCTCTTATGAATCAGTTCAAGTGGAGGGTACATCCACTTGGTTGTTCAAAGAGAACAAGGGAGGGTACATCCTTTGTGGATCTTTGGCTTGTTAAGGATTTTACAAGGTTGAAAGAAATCTCAAGAACCGTTGGTTGTTTGGGGACTGGATGTAGGCACGGATTATGGCCGAACCAGTATAAATCTTGTGTTTGTCTCTTTTTCCCTACACTCTTTAATTTCCGCTGTGTACTTTTAATTGCCGTTTTTACTTTTGGTTAAGTTATTGTTTCTGTTCTTTACTTTCTTAACTTAGTAGTAAAAGCCTCATTGAATCTAGTAACATTAAGAAGGATAAATTTTTAATTAGTCAAGACACATTAATAATTAATTCAACCCCCCTTCTTAATTATTTCGAGGCCACTTGATCCAACAACAAGAATAAATTCAAAGCTTCGAAATTGAAAACTAACTGGTCGAAGATCGACGAACGATGAAGAATGAACGAAGAACGACGAAGAACGTTAGCGGAATCGATCACAGAAACGTCATAGAAGTGTTACGGAAGTGCCTCGGCTTGGATTTTCTCCTTCTTTCATCTTCTTTTAAGTGAAATCTGATTGCCAAAGGGGCTAAACCCCTTCCCCTTAGCCTCCCATGCCCTTTTATAGCCAAAATAGGGGAGGAGCTTACCGCCTAGCTTGCCCAAGCGAGCTGGTGGCTTAGTGCAAAAGCAACATGCTCGCCCAAGCAAGCTGGTTGCTTCATGTTGAAGCTTCTTGATGGGCCTAGATGGGCCCAGTGCTAAAGAACACCCCCTAAATTGATCTTTTCACCCCCATTTTGAGTCTTTTTGGCTCATTTCCTTTCGAAATGTCGTGAAATCTTACGGATCACGGGGTAATTGGCTTTAAGCAGCTCAACGTGATCGGAAAAAATCCGCATGTCAACAAACAATTGTCCCTGGACGAAATTAGGGAAAGCATAAATCATTATCCGCATTCATGTGGTAAGTGAAAAGGAGAAGCATAAATCAAAGAAACAAGCAACTGAAAAAGGAAAAGCTGTACTAAACCATCAACCAGTTCAACATCTTCCTTATTCACATGCTCCATCAGAGAAAGATGAAAAAGGTAGTACAAACATTTCTTAGACATTTTCAAACGACTGCAGATTAACATTCTTTTTTCTGAGGCATTGGAGAAGATGCCAGCATATGAAATTCATGAAGGATTTTCTTACAAAGAAGAGAAGAATTATGGATGATGAAACAGTGGAGCTGGAGGCAGGTTGCAGTGTAATCATTCAAAAATCCATTCTAGAGAAATCTAGAGATCCTGGTAGTTTCACAATTCTTATGACTATTGGGAGATTATCAATGGGAAAGACACTTCTTGATTTAGGTGCAAGTATCAACCTTATGCCCTTGTCCATGATCAAGCGGATAAGAGAAGTAGAAATCAAACCAATAAGGATGGCTTTATAGTTAGCTGATAGAACCATCAAGCATCCTTATGGCATTGTTGAAGATGTATTGGTAAAAGTCGACTTTGTAGTGATGGATATGGATGAAGATAGTGAAGTTTCATTGATTCTTGGCAAACCTTTCATGAGGACTGCTAAATTTTTTATTGATGTTGATGATGGAAAACTCACTGTTAGGGTGCAAGATGATGAAGTGTAGTTTAATGTATTTGAAGCCATGAAGCACCCTAAAGATAAAAGGGAGTGCTTTAGAGTGGATGTCTTGGATGAAGTGATTTATGAATCCAAGAGGTTCATTCAAAGAAAAGATGGTTTAGAAAAAGCATTGACTAGAGCATTTGAGGAGATGAGTGAATGTGAATAAAATGAGAGTTCAAATTGTCTCCAACAACTAGATTCTTTTAAGGAAATTCCTTACCACCAATCTCTCTTTGAAGAATTAAAGGAAGAGAAACAGAATAAAGAATCAAAGATGGAGCTGAAAGCATTACCTCCACATTTGAAATATGTTTTTCTTACAGGTGATTCACAGAAACCAGTTATCATTAATTCAAGTCTTTCTGAAGAAGAAGAACAGAGACTAGTGAAAATTTTGTAGGAGAAAATAGAAGCCATTGGTTGGACCTTATCAAACCACACATGTATCAGTCCTTCTTATTGTATGCATAGAATTTTAATGGAAGAACATTATAAACTTGTAGCTCAGCCACAAAGATGCCTCAATCCAACCATGAAGGAAGTTGTCAGAAAAGAGGTAGTCAAGCTATTGGAGGCTAGAATGATATATCCTATTTTAGATAGCTAGGTAATCCTTGTACAGGTAGTTCCAAAGAAAGATGGTATGACTGTTGTAAAGAATGAGAAAAATGAACTTATTCCAACTCATACTGTTATGGGCTTGAGAATGTGTATTGATTACAAGAAGCTCAATAAAGCCACCGGAAAGGATCATTTTCCATTGTCATTCATGGACCAGATGCTAGAGAGACTAGCAGGTCAACAATTCTATTGTTTCCTTGATGGGTACTCACTATATAATCAAATTACTATTAATCCTGAAGATCAAGAGAATATAGCTTTTACCTGTCCCTTCAGTGTTTTTTCTTAAAGAAAGATTCCTTTCGCCCTCTGTAATGCTCCTGCTACATTTCAACGTTTTATGCTTGCTATTTTCTCTGGTCCCGTGGAGAAGAGTATTGAAGTGTTCATGGATGAATTCTCTGTCTTTGGCTCTTCTTTTGATTTATGAATTTCTAATCTTGACACTGTACTGAAGCAGCGTGTTGGAAAAAATTTTGAGCTCAATTAGGAAAAATGCCACTTTATAGTAACTAAAGGTATTGTATTAGGCCACAAAATCTTTTTTCATGGCATTGATGTTGACGAAGCCAAGGTGGAAGTCATTGAAAAATTGCCTCTGCCAACAAATGTCAAAGGCATCAAAAACTTTCTAGGACATGTTGGGTTTTACAGGTGTTTCATCAAGGATTTTTCTAAGATTGCCAAGCCTTTGAGCAATCTCTAGAACAAGAAGTTTCATTTCATTTTGATGAATTGTGTTTAGAAGCTTTTGATACTTTGAAACAAAAACTGATTTCTGCATGCGTAATCACTGCCCCAAACTGGACACTCGATTTTGATATAATGTGTGATGCTAGTGATTATGCTGTAGGAGTAGTTTTGGGTCAAAGGAAAAACAAATTTTTCCATGTCATACATTATGCAAGCAAGATGTTAAATGAAGCTCAAATTAATTATGCAACAAGTGAGAAAGAATTGCTTGTGGTAATGTATGCTTTGGAAAATTTTAGATCTTATTTGATAGGATCTAAGGTTGTGGTTTTTACTGATCATGTTGCTATAAAATATCTATTGGTCAAAGTTGATTCTAAACCAAAACTTATCCGTTGGATTCTACTTTTGAAAGAATTTGATTTGGAAATCAAGGATAAAAAGGGGAGTAGAATCATGTAGTTGATCATCTTTCTACACTTATCATTGATGAGGTGACCACAGAAGGTCCTAAAATTCATGAAGAGTTTCCTAATGAAAAGTTGTTCAACATTGCAGAAAGGCCATGGTTTGCTGAGATAGCAAATTTCAAAGCAGTTGGTGCACTTCCTGATGATCTCACTTGACACCAAAAAAAGAAGTTTCTCAGGGACTCTAAATACTTTGTGTGGAATGATCCTTATCTTTTTAAGATTGGAACAGATAATCTCCTGAGGAGAAGTGTAACTCAGGGGGAAGCAAGAAGCATACTATGCCATTGCCATAGTTCACCTTATGGAGGCCATTACAATGGAGAGAGGATTACTACCAAGGTCCTTCAATTTGGTTTCTATTGGCCTACATTGTGCAAGGATGCTTATGAATATGCTTAGAGGTGTGATAACTATCAAAGAACAGGTGGAATCTCTAGAAGGCATGAAATGCCACTACAAAGCATTCTGGAGGTTGAAGCTTTTAACTGCTAGGGAGTAGATTTCATGGGTCCATTCCCATCATCTTACTCAAATGAATACATTCTATTGGTTATGGACTATGTAAACAAATGGATGAAAGAAATAGTTGTTCTACATGCAGATGTAAGGATCATTCTTCGCTTCCCAAAGAAAACATATTTTCAATGTTTGGCACACCAAGGGTACTGATAAATGACGAAGGATCTCATTTCTGTAATGTCCAACTCAAGAAAGTTCTCCAACACTATAGTGTCAGACGCATGATAGCCTCACCTTACCATTCCCAGACCAATGGGCAAGTTGAAGTTTCTAACAAGGAAGTCAAGAAGATCCTAGAGAAAACAGTTGCTCAGTCATTAGATGGAGCTCTGTGGGCATATGAAATAGCATACAGAGCTCCTATAGGACTCACTCCCTTCCAATTGGTCTATGGAAAATCTTGTCACTTACCTGTTGAGTTGGAGCACAAAGCTTACTGGGCATTGAAGTTTCTAAATTTTGATCTCAATGCAGCTAGGGAACACAGGAAGCTCCAACTTCATGAATTTCAGGAATTGAGATTTGAAGCTTATGAGAATTCCAAGCTTTATAAGCAAAGCGGTAAAGTTTATCATGTTAAAAAGCTTTTGAAAAGGAATTTTCAGCCTGGTCAATAGGTTTTGTTATTTAATTCTAGATTGATATTGTGTCTAGGGAAGCTAAAATCTAAGTGGTCTAGACCATTCATCATCAATGAACTTATTCCACATGGAGCTATGATATTAAAGGATCCAGCCATTAAGAGGACATGGACTGTGAATGGCAGCACAATCAAACAGTACTTGGGTGGTGATGTTGAGAGGCTCACCACTGTTGTCTAATTGCAGGAAGTCTGAGCCACAAGAAGGGCATCCAACTTAAAAGACATTAAAGAAGCGCTCCTGGGAGGCAACCCCATATTTCTAAACTTTGTTTTAATTTGTGTTATCTGAATTTTATGTCTTGTATTTTCTGAACATGACTTTTAAGTTTTTATTGGAAAATTATGTTTTTGAGTGTACATGTTTCAATTTGTAGGTTGAGTTATAGTTTTAAATATGTCTATGTTTAGTGTGAAACTGTGTTTTAAATATTCTAGTGTTTGTGTCATGTTTGTACATGTTGTCTATTTCTTTAAATATGTTTGTAATTTTGTATGTTGATGTATAAATTGGTTTTGGTGAAACTTAAGTGTTTTTATATAAAAAAATGTAGAGTTGTAATCTTGAGTAAGTTGTGTGTTGTTGAAACAATTGTAATTGGATTTTAACATGAATGGAAGCATTAAGGGTGAGATTTTGGGAAGAAGTGGTCAACTAATTTTCTACTAAAAAAACAATTTGCTTTAAACTCGCTTGGTGAGGGGACGTCAGTTTTAAAAATAGAATAGAGGGGTGAAATCTGAATTCACCCCACTTCAATTCACACTTATTCTCTAAAAATTTGAAAACCCTCACCCTACTTCTCCCAAAACTCGCGCCAGGGCATCTTCTATTCACAAAAATATTCTTCTCACACACATCACTCTATCTCATTCAAGTAAGTTTCACATTTCCATCATTTTTTCTTGCAATGTTCTTTGTTTTGTTTGTGTTTTTTTGTTGTTTTTAAATGAATTCTAAGATAGGTGTTTTTTATGCACAAATTGATCAAATGCTCAAATTTGTGGTTGTTTTGAATAGTTCTAGTCCTAATGTTTGCTCTCTACATGTTTGCATAATGTTCTAGTCCTAATGTTTGCTCTCTACATGTTTGCATATTATGCTTGCACATTATCCTTCATTTATACATACTTTTACATGTGCACACCAACTGTTTGATAAAATGTCACAATGTCTAGTTTATGTTTTATTTTGAATTATGAACGAATGCTAATCTCTAAACATGTTCAGACATTATTCTAGGTGTTAGGCCAACTTAGTTTTTCTTAACTTGAATGCCAAGAGTGTGAGCTAATTTTGAATTGTCAAATTTCCTTGGATGCAAGCACATGAGTTGTTCTTTGAAAGCTTAATATGTTTGGACTGAATTGGGGTAGCTTATTTGGACTGAATTAGGGTAGCTTATTTGGACTAAACTGTTGTACTAGGGTGGGTACATTGCACATGAATTGCTCTTTGAATGTTGATTTTTTTATTTCAGAATAATGGAAACTGAGTTTCTGATTTATGTGTTGTGTTTTGAGCTATAATTATTAATGAAAAACACGCAAAAATTGACTTATTGGTTGCTATAATTGGGAAAACTGAAAGTGAATGCATTTGTGTTTAGTGAAAAATGATTTTTATGCTAATTTAAGTTTGGATGTGAGTTTGTTGCAGATGGCTACAAAGAAACTTGCAACTACGAGGGCCAAGAAAACCAATGCAGGAGAAGGATCTTACACATCTTCACTTGCAAATTTTGTTTGTGATGGACACAAAGATCGCAGTGAGGAGTACCAATGCCGTTTTGAGTTGATCAAAGACCGCTCTTTCCTGAAGGAAAGAAGAGTCCAACTACTAGAGGGCGATTATCCTGAGTTCATGGAGGAGATCACTAGGAGGAATTGGAGACAACTTGCAGAACCAATGCCCAAATATTACCTTGAAGTTGTCTTAGAGTTCTATGCTAATGCTTGGCCTACTAATGAGGGAGTTCTAGATAAGCATTCCAATGTGTGGGGCCAATGGATCCCTTATGACAGAGATGCGATCAACCAGTTTTCAGGGAATACATTGATATTGGAAGAAGTGAAAAAGATGATTGAACTCACAAATCAAGAGGGGGGTGAATTGGTTTGTAAATCAAATCGGACATTAAAAAATCAAAGTTAAAAGAAACTTCTTTTCCAAGGATCATATCACAAACTTTTGATAAACTAATATTTAATCAATCACCCTTAACACAAAATCTTTTGTTAAAGTTGTTTCTTAAAAAGATATTTTCTTTAACCTTCAGTTAATTGATCAAGACTAGAATGAGAAAGAAAGATAAGATCAAGAGAAGATGTACACCAACATTTATACTGGTTCACTCTCTATCTCTAGAGAGGCTAATCTAGTTATCTAATCCAACCCAAATTAGATTTTTGCTAAGCATATAGAAATCTTACAAGAAATCACAATCAATCTCAATTCCTACCACAGAGAAAGAGACTAAGGTACCCAACCCTAAAGTCCTTTGTCAATAAGAGCCTAAGAGAAACATGCCCTTAGCCCAAACTAGAAAAATCTATTCTAGCATGCCTTCAGAAATTCATGCATATGCAAACAATGTACACAAAAAACAGAGTCAAAGATAGACACAACCTGATCAATCATACGCAGGAACCTTGCTTGAGTGAATGAGTGTCTTCTTGAACTCAATAGAAATTCACAACTCACTTTTCACCATGAGATCTTCAAAAATGAAGTTTAAAAATTGAGTTTCACTTTTTCTAAGCAGTTAATCTTTTTTCTTTATTTCACTTATTTCAGCTCACACTTTTTCGCCCTTAGAAGCATATAGAAGTGAAAACACAAGGTGGCTATTTATAGAGAAAACAATTATAACCGCCTTTAATCGATTAAATATTCAATGTAATTGATTTTTTTGAAGAAGTAATTGATTATATTATCATTTCAATCGATTAAAGTGTTCTTCCAAAATCTGGAAAACTTTCAAGAACAATGTAATCGATTAGATTCTTGATGTAATTGATTAAAGTGTTCTTGATCACTTCTGGGAACACTTTAAAGACCAAAGTAATAAATTATGATTATCTGGTAATCAATTAAAGCAGAGACTCCTAAAAAATCAATCATTGTCTCAACTGAATTATGTAATTGATTACGGTTATCCTATAATCGGTTAAACCGATATGAAAATCTCTCTACAAGCTACAAACACTTGTTGTAATCGATTATGATTAGCCTTGTAATCGATTAAAACAGAGAGTTTTATGCACTGAAGAAAGTTTCTAACTTTAGAAACACTCTTCTTACTCCTACATGATGATGCATGATGTACATATGAAAATATAGACTAAGATGCAACATACAATGTAACAATCAATACAAATACCACTCAAGAGAGTTGAGAATGTAAAAGACAAAACTTCTTCAAGCTCTAAGACTTAGTCTTCATGTTGCTCCCCCTATCTCTAACAATCTCCTCCTTTTTGGCTTCGATGATGCCAAACTTGAATTGCCATTTGAGTGCATTTGGAGAGTCTTGAGAGTAGAGACTTTTCTTAGACAAACCTAAAAGTTTTGAACACTAAGAGAAGTATCAATTCATATCATCATCATCATTAAGTAGAGTTATTTATGAATGTATGTATGCAGTGCACTAGTCTTTTCTAATGCAATGCTAATGTAATATACAATGTAATGCAATTCTTTCTCCCCCCCTTTTTGGCATAACAAGGCCAAAAAGTCACAGCTACTTATAGAATAAAAACAAAAAAACATATGATGTTAAAAGGGAAAAGACCATAACATTTCATTCATATAAAAACCATTACAACTATTAAAAGATACCATATTTCTTGATCAAATAGAGACACAGAGACAAATTCAAACATAATCAAAATTGATAAACAAGCAATAGAACTTAGCACTTAAAACACAAGTGACTGAAAAGGACTCCATTGATGTGCAAGCTCTTGTGGAGCTTAAGCTTCAACATCTTCCATCTGTTCCAAATTTCCAGCTACTGGCTGTCCAACCATTATCCATTCATGATCAACAAACCTCATTCCAAGCTTCTTGAGATGCCATTAGGTAATCTCACTAGATGCTTTGGTAAAGTCCACAATCTCATTAGAGACATCAACATTGAAGTAGTCAATGAATCTTGAGGCAAGTACAACATTAGGAAATTCATAATCTACCAAACTATGACTCTTCAGCATAATGTCCTCAATCAACAGTACCCAATTCTTCTTAATAGTTTATTTCAGACCATAAACAATCTATAGATCATCATCTGTTACCTAAGCGTGACTACTTGACCTCAGAGTGAGAATGTAAATGACGAGGTAAACTAAAATTCTATCCTTTGTAGTTAGTCTTCCAACTCTTAAGTGATTCCTCAAGTTCCTTCCTGGGTTAAGAAGCATTCCCCTGTAGGTTTGCATCTTGCTGTACCCATTAGCCATTTCATCGAACTTACGTACTCCACCCATGTCCAGACCAACTACTTCCTTCAATACAGAAGCATCAATGACCATTTCTACTCCATTTACAGTTGCCATTGGAGTTGATGTTTCTTTGCACTTTTCCATGCCGAATTTCTTAATTAGTTCTGTACAACATTTGGTTTGACATAGGAAGGTTCTATGTTTCATTTTCTTGACTTAAAGTCCAAGGAAGAAGTTCAACTCTCCCATTATAGACATTTCAAATTCTTTTTGCATACAACAGGAAAATTCCTTACACAAAGTTTCATTAGTAGCACCAAAGATTATATCATCAATATATATTTGCACAACTAACAACTCATTATTTGATCTCTTGATAAACAATGTTTTGTCAACTTGACCTCTTACAAAAGATTGCTCAATCAAGAAATTGCTCAATCTCTCATACCAAGATCTAGGTGCTTGTTTCAAACCATACAGAGCCTTTTTCAACTTATAGACACGATTAGGATGATTGTAGTCCATGAAACCTAGAAGCTGGTCTACATATACCTCTTCTTCAATGTATCCATTGAGAAGGACACTCTTCACATCCATTTGGAATAATCTAAAATCCATAATACATGCAAAAGCAAGCAGCAGCCTAATGGCTTCTAACCTTGCAATAGGTGCTTAGGTTTCATCATAGTCAATGTCTTCCTTTTGGTTGTACCCTTTTGCAACCAATCTGACCTTGTTTCTTACTATGATGCTTGATTCGTCAAGTTTCTTTCGAAACAACCACTTGGTTTTGATTGACTAGTCAAAGGTAGGTTTAGGAACTAAGTCCCACACTTCATTCCTTCTAAATTGATTTAGCTCTTCATGCATAGCCATCAACTAGTGTTCATCATACAAGGCTTTATCTATGTTTCTTGGTTCAATCTAAGAAACAAAAGTCATGCTATTGCATAACATTTCTGAGTCTAGAGCGAGTAGAAACGCCCTTTGATATTTCTCCAATAATGTTGTCCAAGGAGAGGTCTTTTTGAGTTCTCCATTCTCTAGTGAGGTCTTTAGGAGGTGTGGTAGTGATTTCATTTCTTTGTTCAAGCTTTTCAACTTTGGTTTCATCTTCAAGAGCAGAATCCTTATCCTGAAAACCTGCATCTTCATCTTCCAAAGAATTTTCTTGAACAATAGAATTAGTTTCATCACACACAACATGGACAAATTCTTCCACACATAAAGTTTTCCTATTAAACACTCTATATGCTTTGCTTTGCAATGAATAACCAAGAAAAATAGCCTCAAAGCAATAAACATTTTTTAATAAGTAATTACTTATTCAAAGTCTTTATAAATTGGTCAAAAAGTCAGAATTATGGTCATGGAAGAGATTTGCAAATTTCCCTATATCTAAATATTATATTGTTTACTTAACATTTTTCAATTGTGTGTAAACAGAGGGAGTGATGGCAGGAGCCAAGGCAGAAGTTGCTGCTAGTATTGCCACTGCCATTCAACTCTATGTAATCCTTCCACCTATTCAATTATTTTTTACATAATGTTCTCATGAATCATTATCAGTTTACAATCAAAATACTTTGGGTGCGGAGCAAGCCTACACTGGCTGACATGAAGAAAATGAAAAACTATGTAAGTACAAGCTTGAAAGTATTCTTAATTCATGAAAACATATTAGGTTCATCACAATTTAATGTTTATTCACACTAAGAGTGCGTTTAAATAGAGAATTTTAACCGAGGAAAGTAATTTATCAGAGAATTTAAATTTCTTTAATCTAAAATTCATTGTTTGAATGTTTTTTTTATGAAGAATTTAAATTTTTGGAATTTTAAAATACAATTTTAAACAACTAAAAATGTTAAATTTTAATTTACTTCTAAATTGTGAGAAATTGAAATTCTCTTATTGATAGAAGAACCTTCCAAAATGTTTGTATATTTTCTTTAAAACCTTCATCCTCTCTTCCACCTCAAAGTTCTCTAAATCTTATTTTCAAACTCGCGACTCTTCTCTCACGCCGATGATCCTCTTCTTCAAGAAACACCATCTGAGCTCGCGGAGTGTCGATCGGATGCGGGCGTAGGGGGACACGTAAAACTACACCCGCCAGTCAAGGGAGCAGCCGTCGCTGCTTATCACACGGTGGTGCTCGCCGGCGCGAAGGGCCTGAGCCATAACTTGCATCGTTGACTGAATGTTGTGGTCGGGTATGGTGGTGTACGCCGTCGTGTCCTGGTTCCCCTGCGACTCCTCATGCCGCATCAATATTCTTCTCTTTGGAAGCACACTAATCATATCTTCTCTTCTCTTTGCATTCATTTTCTTTCACTCTCACAATTTTAGTTTTTTTTATCTAAACACAAAATTTTAAAAATAAAAGAATTTCAATTGAACTATTTGAAATTCTTAGAATTCAAAATTTAAGAAATTTTAAATTTTTTCATCCAAACACACTCTAAATGAATTCTTAAACCTGGGGCAATGCCTCCCGCAGTGTCCATTCATATACTTATAGCATGTTTGGAAAACCAATAAAGAAGTATGGAATGTTTGGAATGAAGAAGCTATAACTATTGGCTTCTTAAATCACATTCAAAATGTGTAGCCAAACACACTAATAGAATCTCGGTACTTGGCAAGAAAGCCAAAAAAAGATCAGTTCATCCAATAGTGAAAAATGATAAGCTCTATGTACATAAGCTGTTAAATCATTCGCTGATGGTAAACATTATTCTAACGTATAGAACCATCATGAACCTTAAAACATAACCTTTACATGAAAAAAAAACCATCAAGTTGAATCCATCAATCTCAAAATATTTCAAAAGTCTTAATCATGATGTTCAAAAAAACAATCCAACCATCATAAGTTCTAGTAGAAATCAGCCGAGAAATTGTATAACTCATACCAATAAAATATCTGAAACGCAATATCCTTCTTCATGGTAAAATTATTCAGCACCTTGAAAATAGATAAAAGCTATAAAACTCCAAGTTCAATGGAAAATATAAACAAAGTTCTTAACTTTTGAGAATTAGATCCTGGATACTCACGATTCACGAGTAGTGGCTGACCCTAAAAATGCTGTAGCTGAGGAAACGAATGTAGGGCTGACACGGGGATTCACTGACCTGATGTTATTCTGGTTTTATTAAGATATATAGTGACTACTAACGCATCTTAATGCTTAGTTCTCAAATAAAAACAAAGCAGAATGCCCACTTTCTACTGCCTCCTCCTATTTAAGCTAATTCCTACTTCTTAAACTGCAACCACCTAGCTATTCTAACTAATTAGTAACTACTCTCTCGCCCTGTCAAATGCATCAAAATTACCAGTAATTGACAAACGTTTAAATCCATATATATCCATGACTCCAAATAGCAGCATGCATAACAAGATAGTGACCATTTTAAGTTGAAGGGGCTTCATCATAAACTTGTAAGACACCATAACAACATTCATTTATTAAAAATTGATAAACATATCTTATTATAATAGGTTTTTATACACATAACAACAAAGTTTGCAATATGCCCTAACCTTGGCAGGGTACATTGTACAACCTATCTACCCTCTAAATTCTTAATACCAAGATAGCAAACTGCAAAAGTAACAAAACAATCACCCTAACACCACCACCACCCTTCATCGTGTCACCCAACAAAGCATTTGAGAAGGATTGTTTTTCATATAAAGCAAAGGATTTCGAGAGAAGGAATGCTAACCTTTTGTAACCTCGTCGCTGCCACGGAGAGTTGTGAGTGATAGTGAGAGCGAGACTAAGAGCGATAGCGAGATCGAGAGTGAGCGTGCCAACAGGGAGGAGTTTCGGCATCGCGAGAGTGAGAATGAAAGCGAGGAAGGGTTTGAGGGAGTAAGGTACGTTGCAAAGTGAGTTCGAAGGTTTAGGCGCTAGAGCAATTATCATAAAAGATCCAACAACATCGGTTTTTAAATAAAACTGATGTTATTCACGCATTAAACAACAAAAACTTATGTTTTTAGCAGAAACTCAACATCGATTTTTAGAAAATTGATCGGTTTAAAAAAAAATCGATGTTAAGTTTCTTCTAGTAACATTGGTTTTCAAAAATATCAATGTTGAGTTTCTGTGAGTAACATTGATTTTTCAAAAAATCGATATTAACAAAATATCTTTATTTATGGAAATGTCACCATGAGTAATTTAATATTGATTTTTCTTGTAATCAATGTTAAATTACCAATGTTAAATGTATATTTTGGAAAGGTGTATAATAAGATCAATGTGTAACAGATTAATACAAGGACTCTTAATATATAGTGGTGCATAGGGAACCACTTATATATAAAGATGGTCCACTATATAAGTCGTCTAATTATTGATTTGTGGCTAATATTAACAACTTTTAAGACAAAGTTATTCACAATTAAATTTTCAATAATCTTGTGATACTATTAACAACTTGTGAAGCAAAGGTAATCATTACTAAACATTTTAATAACCTCTTTGCATAGTTAACCATATCAATAATTGTATATAATTATGTTCATTTATTTTTAAACACATGTAAAATAAAGTTAAACATATTTAATTACATAAATATTTAAACATTGTGACATTATTCTCTTAATAAAATATTGTGACATTATTTACCATATGTCAATAATCATATATAATTACAATTATTTATTTAATTACTTCTCAAATAAAGTTATCTGTCAAAGAAATCTAACTCAATTGATTA
Organism: Glycine soja; assembly: GCF_004193775.1. Lineage (NCBI taxonomy): Eukaryota > Viridiplantae > Streptophyta > Magnoliopsida > Fabales > Fabaceae > Glycine > Glycine soja. Next base: position 20,333,175 of record NC_041019.1, read on the forward strand.
AATAAGATGCATAAATTATTATAAACTTACTGGTACATGTCTTTGATTCCTCCCCATAAAAAAAATATACAATTAATTATACATAGAATTAACCACATATTTGATATGCAGTACGGACATTCCTTTTACTTTGCAAACTTTGAGAGACATAACACATTTCCAATACTTAAGGCCACAAGATAATCAGTAGGTGTCCGATCACTTATAAGGACTCTAGTATAAGTTATGACATGTTAACCAATGTTCCTACCTGGCTAGAAATTTTGTTATGGTGAATTTCGTGAACCTAAACCCACTTTTTTGCTTCATCAAGACCCGACAACATTTGGACAAGACTGGGTCAATCAGACAATATATTGATCTTAACATTATATATAACTAATTTATAGAATTAAAGAAAAGTACGGCTAGATTAAATTATATTTTACAATATATATTTTAAGATAAATGATATCAATATAGATATAGTATCATTTTAAACAAAATATTATATATTAAGTCAAGAAGATTAATGTAACTGTTTAAAACATATATTTTTTAAAATAATATATAATAATAGGACTGGTTGGAATGATCGACCCAAAATATAATTTGAGTCATCTTTAAAATGCATCACGTCTAATTTCTTAGACCCAAACCTGTCAAAAGCCCTTTGAGTTAGATTGGACGGGTGGGGCGGGACAAGTCATGAACATTAAACATACCTATAGAACATTAATTATGCTACTATAATTTTCTCTAATGGATTGAATGTTATATTTCTTTATAAATAGTTATAAGAAATGAAAATAAAAAAATCTCATAAGTTATGTTATTTATAAGTTAAAATCATTTTTTTGAGAAAATTCTCTCAACTTATTATTTAAAAAGTTTATTTTTAACCTATGCATAATTAATTTCAGTTCATAGAAAAAAAATTATTTTAGTTTTTCTTTTTATTCTTATAAATGTTTAAGAAAAGTTCATCCAAATATGTCACATAAAACTGTTATTTTTAAGTCAAACAATTTAAACAAAAATATAAAAAACTACTTATTTTATTAAACAAATCACTTTTTTAATAAATAAATTTAAACAAATGGACCCAATACACTAATTAAAAAAAGCATATAAATATGAATATGTCGGCTCAACTGATTGAGCCATATAAAAATGTTGGCTCAATATAACTCTTAATATTTTTGTTTTCTAATCCTAAGTAGCTAGATATCTAATGAGAATTGTCCAACGTATATCGAAAGTGTTATAAAAGTATTGTTTTAGACATGTTTCAAGACACTCCAAGTCAAGCATATAAAATTGAAAGTGAGAGATATAGAAAATAAAATGAAAAGGGTAAAACACAAATGAAGCATGTCCTACATCGATAATAACATTGCTCTAGACATAATGCGCATCCATCGCTTTCAACAGCATTAATTTGATATTTATTAACTTTTTATTAGTGAAATGATTTAGACATACGATTGAATCGTGTACTTACAAAGGCGTTCCAGAAGTTTGTTTGAACAATATTACTTGCGCAACTATTGTTTGCTGAATCCGGGTTTTTTTCATATGGATAATGTTTACAATATAATAATAAAAGGATAACACCGTCAATAATAATAATAATAATAATAATAATAATAATAATAATAATAATAATAATAATAATAATAATAATAATAATAATAATTACTCTATAGTTAACAGAAGAAAGAGTTACCCTGCACCAGAATAATACATAAATGTCACAAAAAATGGATAATACATAAATAAAGTGTATTATTGGAAGGATGCGGCTTTTTAAGTTGATAGGAATGGATTGTCTTTTATCCTAGAAAAGAAAGTACGGGTGTGTTCTCCACAAGAGTCACATGGAGAATTCTGAATTTCCATTATATTATTCATAGTTCATAAATTGACGTGACAAATGACGTGACATTGAAATATATTTGAATTCTAATGATGATGTTATCATCATTTTTTTTCAAATTACAGGCACTTTACTTATCTAGCAAATACAGAGTATTTATAAGAGTTGTTACTCTATTATAACAATCCCGACAATTAAGGACTTGAAGCTCTCATCCAATGCCATAAACAGGAGGTTTTATTGCCCCTTTTGATTCATTCTCAACTTAATCATGTACTTACTTGAGCGTCAGAGTCCTTTGTTTTGCAGGTTCTCCCTCGCATTCCCAAGTAGAGGACATTTGTAAATTCAACGTGAGAGATTGTGGAGCCCATCTTGACTATGTGAGCCTTGACGTCAATTAGCTCTAGATTTCGATAAGTAAATTTGGAGCCCATTCTGTGGGGTCATGGTAAAACTCCCCCACGACCACCCGCATTCATGTTTAGTGCACGCTTTGGCCTTCGATGAAAGGCACTCCAAAAAAACTCTAACCCTCCTCCGACAACCATGATGGACAATGATGCTCTCCATCAACTTCGAGCACACATTATAGAGATGGAACACCGTCACAAAGAAGAACTTAGAAAATTGAAGGCTGACCACGACAAGTTGGACTCTTGTGTGAGATGCCCCTATGGGGACGAACACTCCGCTCATACGATCAACGAGTGCACCCAGGGTGAATCACATCCCTGTCAGACCAACAATACCTTGGATGACCACAACATCTCACACGTATATCACCATGAAGGATAGATGACTCGTCGATACCCCTTTGTCGATTGCATCATGGAGGTCGGCCTGCCTTTTAGGTTGGAAACCCTTCAACCTAGAGTGCTATGATGGAACCACTGATCCAGAGGAACATCTAGATGTGTTCCTTACCTAGGCTAATTTCTACACCAATGATGACGCGATCCTGTGTCGAGTATTTCCAACATCCCTCAAAGGGGCAACATTGATGTGGTATGGAGGACTCCTTCCTTGGTCTATTGATAGCTTCGACACCCTTGTTGAACGCTTTAGTTCCCAGTATGCGACGAGCCGGTCGCACCGCCTGACATCCGCAACCTTGGCAAGTTTATGCTAGGTAGATGATGAGTCACTCCATAAATTTATGGACAAGTTCGGTCGAATTGTTGTCTAGACCAGGAATCTTAATCTTTAAGTGGCTTTACACTCCATGTTGTTGGCCCTACGACCTGGCAAGTTCATTGATAGCCTATGCAAGAAACCTCCTAGTAGCATGGACAAGCTACATAAATGAGCCAAAAGGTACATTCAGATGGAAGAAATGTCGAGGTTCTGAAACAAAGTTCGTCAAGCTAGACACAAAAGAGAGAAAGGCAAAAGTAACACAAGGACCGACTCGCACAAGTTGGACCTAATGACACAAACTAGACAAACATCAGCCCCTTCCAAAGGGACGAAAGTACGTGTTACAAACCCTTGATAGCCAATTGAGCCACCATTCTCAAAGAAGTATTCAATGCAGAGATACCTATATAGTTACCCCCCTATACCTCCTCCTGTAAGGCCTTGAAATTTTGATAACTGAAAATAAATGTTTGATATATTTCTTGTGTTATTTGATTAATTTCAATTATTTGAGGTGTTGTGTGAATTATCAATGTGTGATTGCTTGGTGTGGATGTTAGGTTATGTGGAGTTTGATTGACCGGTGTTGGAAATGTGAGATTTCGAGTTCGACCCAAAAACCTATTTCAAAAAAACCACGATCTCGCACTTGTTAACCACTGGATCACCTTCAAACTTGAACTGTAAGTTCATGACTCAAGTTTGCACGTTTTGACTGTTAGGATTTTCCAAATCAAAATCTTCGAACAACTGGCTTAGCGAGACAAGCGTGCTAAGTGCAATTCCAACCGAGAGGGAAATTTGCTTAGCGAGACAAATGTGCTAAGCACAATTCCAACCAGAGGAGGTAATTCGCTCAGCATGAAATGTTGTGCTCAGCGCCAAAAGTGGAGCTTCACTTAGCAAAACAAGCTTGCCCAGTGAGATCTGCAGATTATAAATAAGTTTTCTAGTGTGAAAAACACGATTTTCACTCTTCATTCTCTCCAAACTTTCGTCAAAAACCATAACATCTCCTCCTCCACCACCCACGACCACCAATGGCCGCGACGAGCCACCTTGCTTGTCGCCGAACCACCGCATGGTGAGGAATGCTTTAATCATAGCAGAATCTTTAGAATCTACCTCAATGATTTGGTAGAGAATAGAGCTCTCAACCCTTCCTTCATGGTTTCTTCGAGGTAACCATGACTCCCTTGTCTTCTCCTAGTTAGTTTGAGCTTCTCTTAGTATCTCTTGTGATTTGGGCATCGTAATAGGATGTTTTTACACTTCCTTTGAAAAACTTTGAAAATGAGACGCTGTAAAAGTTACCCTTTTATAAAATTAATGTTGTTTTCGTGATTTTTGCCAAACCCCAGTCACATTTGCATGATCGGAATTTCAAAATGACGTCTCTTTGAGGTAGTTCCTGAAACACCCCTTAGCCCCTTTTTAATTTGGATGGGTATTTGACCCAAATGTTGATATTAATCTTGTCCTTGAAGTTTATACTAAATTGTCTTCGATTGGGTATATAGAGCTCTACGTTTGGACCGATGGATGTGAATGCGAGAAACCTCTAAGCGACACAAAGAGGAGCTAATGGAGAGATATCGAAAGGTGAGGGGAGTTTATTTTTGGCTTACAACTTTTGATACCGTGGTTGGGGTTAGGAAACCCAACTATAAGGATGTATGTTCATCCCTGTGCATGCTATTTTTCAAGAAAAATTATGTTTTTGACTAGTAGGATGTGATGTATTAGTTATTAATGAATGAAATTGCGAATGATATATGTTGTTGTATGAGACTTGTGTTATCTAAAGACCTAGGGAATGTCAATCCCAGGCATGAAATTTATATGTATATATGTGGAATGCGATTACTGATGACATTGATGACATAAAGATGACATGATGTTAATGTTTATGATAATGTTGATATGAGATGATGTTGTTTATGATAATGTTGATATGAGATGATGTTGATGTTGATGATGATATTGAAATGAGATGGTGTTGATGTTGATGATGATATTGAAATGAGATGGTGTTGATGTTGATGATGATATTGAGATGAGATGATGTTGATGTTGAAATATCATTGAGACGAGATGATGTTGATAAGGATATTAAGATGAGATGTTGTTGATGTTAATAATGACATTGAGATGGGATGATGTCATTGTGATAATGTATGTTGTGTATGTACATTGGGGGTGTAGTGACCATCTTGGATATCCCTGGAGGGGGAAATAGAGTGGTTAAAGAATTTTAAGCATCCCTGGAGAGAGAATGGGACGCATAGAATCGTTAACTATCCATGGTCAGTGCATTGATGGTGCCAATGTTTCATACTTCATATTGCATGGAAATAGTATAAACTTTGTCAGTAAGTACTTGCAATTTTTCATGAGGAAAATACTTGTACTTGAGGGCATGTCACTCGATTTGGAACTTCCTTGAGACTCAGGTTGATCACCATAGGGGGAAATTACCTGTGCACGACAGGGTGACCTCGACACTTGCTATCTAGTTTTCCTAAGTGAGAGTGTCGCATGGATACACTTAGGCTATTTCCTGACGAATGGTACCACATTGCATTTAAGAGTTGAGTTAGGTGCATGCATCATTCTGAGCATGATTGATTTGAATTGTGTAATGGTTGATGACTAGTTTGTTAAGTGTATGTTGAACTGATGGATTATTGATAATGTTTATGTTTATTGTTATTGCCTTCCTGCTAATCATTGTCATTTGATGCTTGTTGATTTGTTACAATAAAGTCACCCTTGCAATTTTGTACCGTGTGGTTGGTACTTGTGATGATTGCGAACCTTCGTTCGTGGGAGCAGATGAACAACAATAGATGATGTGGAGGGAGATTCTTTTGTTGGAGTCGCCAAGTCGATGTGATGATGTTGAGATTATTTTGGGAGAGAGTTGTGTTTTGTTATCAACTCCTTCATAGTTGGTTCCTTGATTCTTTTTTATTTGAACATGTAAATCCTAGGCTTAGATACATGTATAAACTAAATTACTTTCTGTCATATGAATGATTGTCATACCCTAATTTTGTCTGGGGACTATCATTTGCTAAAGTTTTGATTCTTGCTAGGTGAATTGAGCTGCTTAGCACTAGTTGTTGTGCAATACAAAAGGTTTTTCGATGTTTCGGTAAGGAATGCAAAAAATACCCAAAAGGTAGGGCAAAAGGGTCATTTGGAAGTTTTTTTTTACCCTTGGCTCACCCAGGCTAGCCTTTGGCTTGCCTAGGCCACCAAATAACTTCATGGTGAAGTAACCAGCTCGCCTGGGCGAGCAAGGTTGCTTCAGAATGAAGTAACAACTCGCCTGGGCGAGCTGTCATGACCCCAAATGCTTTGTTTTGCTATAAATAAGTGTAAAGAGGGGCTGAGAGGGAGGTTCTGAGGTCCAAAGGTGAAGGATTGGAGAGAAAGAAGAGAAAAGAAGAAGGAAGAAGAGAAAAAGAAGCTAAATCACTGCCGAATTGCGACCGTAATCATTCTTCGTTCGTTCTTCGATCGGTTAGTTTTTATTTTAAGGATTTGAATGAAATCTATGAACCCTTAGCGGTCCTCTTTATTGTTTTGTGCATCTTCATCTCCTTCTCCTATCATCGGTAATCGCTTTTCTTTTGTAAAGTAAGTTTTAATCGATCGTTAGTGCCGCAAGTTATCTTTGAAGGTTAATAAACAAGATCAAGATAAAACCAACTCATAATTAATTTCTTTTTATCAAATATCACTTGCGATCGTTTCAAGGTCTAACACCTTAATGATTCTCTCCTTTTTTCAAAAATCAAAAGATCATTTCAAGGTCCAATGCCTTAAACAATTCTCTCTGTTTTTCGAAGTTTAAAACATCGTTTCAAGGTCCAACGCCTTAAACGACTTTTGTTCGTAATTAAAATCAATCTTTCAAAAACATAAAAGCAATGTAACACACAAACTTTGAGACTTAAAGAACTACGTAGGTATGAATTCCCCATCACACCTGAGGATACATAGGAGCGAAGGCAACACCTTTGTCGACCCAAAAAAGTAAAGAAACATAAAAAGGAAAAAATAATAAACATAAAAAAGGAAAATACATAATTTTGAAGCCATGTTTTTCACACTCGATTAGAGGATGTCGTCCCCTGTGACGGGCGCGTGGGGGGCTAATACCTTCCCCGTGCGTAAACAACTCTCGAACCCTCATTTTCAAAATTCACAGACCTTCATCTTTTTGGTTTTTCTAACGTTTTCCTCGAATAAACGTTGGTGGCGATTCCGCTCATTTTTCTCCCTTGGAGACAAATGCTTTGGCCTTTTCGCACCCCCGTCGAAGGGTAGGTTGCAACAATTGGTGACTCCACTGGGGACTGTTAGAGAGTTAGGCCATTCAGTCAGTGTGCAATGTTTTTTTATCACTTCTTCATTATTTATGTTCCCTTTTCCCTTTTATCTTTTGTTTTGTCCATATTTGTATATAACCTTTGTCATGTTGTTGTGTTTGGTGTGTGTTTGTCTATCGATTACATTCATAGTTAGAAATATTTTTTTTTTCTACGCACACATGGCACCTACACCTCACACACACATTGAGATATTAGGCCCTATACCCGGGTCTATGTGAGCCATAAGGAGTGGAGGTCAATTTATGGTCATGTTGGGTCTCCGAATCACTTGATGATAGTGAAGCCTCATCTAGAGTTTTCCTCTTTTAGTTTTCACTGGTAGTCCCTATCGCCACAATTAATTACCTAAGAGGATGATATCTCTAGAAGCCAGTAAAGTTACTTGAAACCACCTTTTGGAGTTGTCACTAGAAGGGGACTTTTGGATCCTTTCCATTAGATTTTTGAATTAGGGACACATAAGAAACTCACTCTGGCATGTTCCTTGATTGCATCATGCATCTCTTTATGGCATCATAATGGATATATCATTCCTGCATTCATCCTTTATCATATTCGTGCATTTTGCATAAATCACTGCATTATCATACCCCATCATTTAGCATGCTTTTGTTCTGCCAACTGCATCGCTTATTTGTCTGCTGCCAACACATGATTGAGCTAAATAATTTACAAAAATTAAGTACTATTGACGTCCATGTTTTATTTCCAGTTTCACTTTGACAAGATGGAATGAACCATGTTGTTTTAATGAAAATATAAATTGATTCAGCCTTATGTTCTACTGAATGTCGTGTGTAAAATTTGCAATACTTCGACAATGCATCATTCACATACATCCATGCTTATTTTTCTCTTCACATTAGTGGCATTGCTCATTGCATTCTTTCCTTGAAATTAGAATTGTAATCATTATAATCAAAAGGAAAGAATGCACTTTACAGGGCCCTTACCGAACGCGTGCTAGAGCTAGAGTAATGGGTGAAATAGAGGAGGTGCAAGAGAAAATGAAGGCTGACATGGAGGCCATGAAAGAGAAAATGGCCACAATGATGGAGGCCATGTTGAGCATGAAGAAGATAATGGAGGTCAATGTGGTTGTAGTTACCGCTACCAGCGCCGTTGCTGAGATGGACCCGACTCCCCCATCTGGCCTCAACCAAATAAATCATCCAACCTCGGATATGGTAAATCAAGGAGGCAAAGAGTTGGGAAGTGTCATACCCTAATTTCGTCCGGGGACCTTCATTTGCTAACATTTTGATTCTTGCTAGCCGAATTTAGCTGCTTAACACCAGTTGCGGCGCAATTCGTAAGGTTTTTGGACATTTCAGAAAAGAATGTAGAAAATACTCAAAAGGGAAGGGCAAAAGGGTCATTTTTACACTTTTTCAGACCCCTGGCTCGTCTGTGCCACCAAAATAACTTTATGGTGAAGTAACCAGCTCGCCTAGGCGAGCTACCTTCATCCCAAATGCCTTTTTTTGCTATAAATAGGCGTGAAGGGGGCTGAAGGAAAGAGGTCCTAAGGTCCAGAGGTCTAGAATTGAGAAGAAAGAAGAGAAAATAAGAAGGAATAAGAGAAAAAGAAGCTAAATTACCACCGAATCGCAACCACAATTGATTTCTACATCGTTCTTCGGTCGTTTTTCGTTCGTTCATCGTTTGTTCTTTGTTCTTTGTCTGGTTAGTGTTTGCTTTTAAGAACTTGAACATGATTCATGGAGCCCTAGGGGTCCTCTTTATTGTTTTGTGCATCTTCATCTCTTTCTCCTATCATCGATAATCGCTTTTCTTTTGTAAAGTAACTTTTAACCGATCATTAGTGCCGCAATTTATCTTTAAGGGATTAAAGGTTAATAAACAAAAAAAAAACAAAAAAAACAACTCAAACTTTTTCATTTCATCAAAAAATCAAAAGATTGTTTCAAGGTCCAACGCCTTAACAATTATTTCCGCCTATTAAACTTGAGAAGATCGTTTCAAGGTCCAATGCCTTAAATGACTTTTGTTTGCAATTAAAACCAATCTTTCAAAAAACATAAAATCAATGTAACACACAAACTTTCAAACTTAAAGAACTCCGTAGGTCTGAGTTCCTCATCGCACCTGAGGATACGTAGGAGCGAGGGTGTCGCAACCTACCCTTCAGCGGGAGGGCGACGCAAGGCTCACGGGTGCATCTTCCAAGGAAGGAAAAATGCGTGGAGTCACCACCAACGTTTATTCGAGGAAAACATCGGGAAAACCAAAAAGTGGTCTACGAATTTTAAGAAATAAAGGTTCGGGAGTTGTTTACGCACGGGAAAGGTATTAGCATCCTACGCGTCCATCACAAGGGACGGTAGCCTTTAATCAAATGTGCAAAAGAATGACTTTGATTCTTAGTTTATTTTCCCTTTTTTATGTTTTTTTTTATCTTTTTGGGATTGACAAGAACGGGGCTTTCGCTCCTACGTATCCTAAATCGCGATGAGGAACTCAGACCTACGTAGTTCTTTGAAAAGCGAGAAAGTTCTACGGGTGTTGATTTTAAACTTTTAAATGGTTCGTTTTAACCGATAAAAGTAAAAAAGGGAGACCGTCAAGGCGTTGGACCTTTGAACAGGTTCAAATGATTTTCTTGGGGACAAAGCTTGATTTGTGAGTTGATTTTAGCTTTGGTTTCACTTGGTTATTTCTCAACTATTTAAAAGCGAACTTTCAAAGTAAATAACCGGTTGAAACTTACCTTTTTGATGATTAACTGAGGTGACAACATAAACGATCAGTTGAATTTTATTTTAATGGTGATTAAACAAGATTACAACGCAAATGATCGGTTGAAATTCATTTTAACATTGATTAAGTGAGATTATGGCTTAAACGATTGGTCAAAACTCCCTTAAAACAAAGAAAAAGAATACCGACGGTAGAAGAATGAAGATGAAGACATACAAAGCAAGAATGGACCCCTAAAGGTGCATAAAATGAATTCAAAGCTTTGAAATTGAAAACTAACTGGTCGAAGATCGAAGAACGGTGAAGAACGTCCACAAAATTGATCACGGAAACATTACGGAAGCGGCTCGGCCTTGATTTCTCTTCTTTTTTCTCCTTCTTCTCACTAATTTCAGTGAAATATGCTTACTAAGGATGTTGAACCCCTTCCCCTCAACCCCCTATGCCTATTTATAACAAAATGGGGGGAGGAGGTTGCAACATAGCTCGCCCAGGTGAGCTGGTTGCTTCCTCCAGAAGCAACTTGCTCGCCCAGGCGAGCTGGTTGCTTCATCTTGAAGCTTTCTAATGGGCCTAAATGGGCCCAGGGGCTGAGGAATGCCCCAAATTGACCATTTTTCCCCCTTTTGAGTATTTTGCTCATTTCCTTCTGAAACATCGCAAAACCCTGTGGATTGTGCATCAATTGGTGTTAAGCAGCTCAACTTGGCTGGCAAAAATCCGCATGTTGACAAACAATCATCCCTGGACAAAATTAGGGTATGACAGTTGCCCCTTTTTACTTATCTTTTATTGGATATAAAAGGGAAGTAAAGATAAGACACTAATTTCATTCGAGCGATCTCTCCACCTGACTGACCACTAGCCCAATCAGCAAAACCTGTCAAAAGAAAGAGCATAAGAGATATCAGTTGCATCAACAAAAGGCCTTGGAGCCTTGAAAGCGATAAAAATGGGTAACCGTGACGGTCTCCGCATGCCATCAAACTTGATTGTCTCTGGATAGCAAAGGAGAATTCAGTAACTTTGAAAACAATGAAAAGTGGAAGACCATGATTTGTCCCCGCATGCAATCAGACTCACTTGTCTCTGGATGGCAAAGGGGAGACTTTAATAGTCTCGATTGAAAGACATTGAGTCTTTAACAAAGGGAGCAGATGACCATATTTGTCTTTGCGTGCCATTGGACTCGATTGTCTCTGGATGATGAAGGGGGTGGATGACCATAATTTGTCTCCGTGTGCTATCGGACTCGACTGTCTCTAGATAGCAAAGGGGAGACTTTAATAGTCTCGGTCGAAAGACATTGAGTCTTCGACAAAGGAGCAGATGACCATATTTGTCTCTGTGTGCCATCGGACTTGATTGTCTCTGGATAGCAAATGGGTGGTGGATGACCATAATTTGTCTCCACGTGCTATCAGACTCGATTGTCTCTGGATAGCAAAGGGGAGACTTTAATAGTCTTGGTCGAAAGACATTGAGTCTTCGACAAAGGAGCAGATGACCATATTTGTCTCTGCGTGCCATCGGACTTGATTGTCTCTGGATGACGAAGGGGTGGCGGATGACCATAATTTGTCTCCGCGTGCTATCGAACTCGGTTGTCTCTGGATAGCAAAGGGGGCGGATGACCATAATTTGTCTCTGCGTGTTATCGGAATCAATTGTCTCTTGATAGCAAAGGGGAGACTTTAATAGTCTCGATCGAAAGACATTGAGTCTTTGAAAAAGGGAGCAGATGATCATATTTTTCTCTGCGTGCCATCAGACGTGATTGTCTTTGGATGACGAAGGGGAGACTTTAATAGTCTCAGTGAATCTTTCAACTAAAACGTGAACACGCCTAGCAAAGAAACAAACCTCCAAACCGATTAGAGCAACATGTGTCTATTAGGGAAGGAAGCATGTTGATAGAATTTCCTGCAACCATAAATGATATTTGGGATATTAGCATTTTGTTTCTAAACGAGCGTTTAGAAGAAACACTAGGTCCAATTGAAATAGAGGGAAACCGCTCAAAGTGTATAAATCTCACACTCGCAAGTGTTTCATCCTAATTCCGAACCACAAATATGTTAAGACTTGACTTTGCAAATCATTTCCTATCAAATCAAAGATAACATGCATAATCATGGATCCATAGGACTTTTAGGAAGTTGGATTTTGGTGGGGAATTTGGCTTTTGGGTGTTCTGGCCTTTCCCTCGTCTTTTTTTTTCTTTTCTCTTTGGTTTGACGCGGGACAAGCGTGTGCACAAAGGTTTGGTTGGTAACTAGGGAGGTGACTGCTTCACGCATCCTTGAGGTTTCAAGCAAACTTTTGTTTGCTTCTTTTTTTCTTTTTCTTTTTGACAATTCTGCACATTGTTCAGACATTGTCTTGTCCAAAGAACCTTTCTGTATTTTCCTTTCTTTCTTTTTCTATTTTTCTTTTGCTTTCCTCCAATCTTTGATTGGTTGATTTTCTTTTTCTCTTTTCTTTTCTTTTCTTTTGAAGCACATTTATAACCCGAGGGTAAAAGAAGCTTCTTTTGGGGAGATCCTCCTGTTCTTTCTTCCAAGGGTAAGGATAGAAATTCCTATCCCGAGTCAAGGTTTATGGTCGAAGAGTTGAGGTTTGGCTCAACAAGGCCTACGGAAGGCAGGACATGATGTATGTCGGGATATTCGTTTGGCAAGCAGTTCAAGAATAAGGGAATGCCCCAAATCACTTCCATGATATGCATATGATAATGATGATTAGGAATTCATGCAAAACTGATCATGCATGCACCCATGCGGACACTTAAGCATAAGATTTTATGGCCATGTAACACTAAGGCTTAGGGTTCATTTTCCCCCATTCAAATCAATTCAATGTTTCTAAAAACACCCTTTATCAAGTTATGCACACATCCGAGCCCATTTTAGGCATTCGGGAAAAATCTTTCATCACATTCACCCTTTAGGTGCACGCACATTTTTTTTTTTCAAAAATCCTTTTATGTTCTGACCCATGAATTTCCCAAAGAAAAACTGGTGGTCATTTTGTTTTAAAAGTGTGTTGGCTTTTAGCTAATTAAGTTTTTTCTTTCGGCTTTTTCTTTCAATCAAATTATTTTAAGCAAAAAGATTAGAAATGGTTGGCAACCCAGGCACAGTTTGTATCCGAGATTACGCTTTATCGAAAGGAATAAAAGACGTGTTATAAAATATACAAGACCTCTATTTTTGGTGTTTCAGACAAACCATCATAGAGTACGTACGACAATATGCTAGAAGCGGTAAAATTACTCACAATGAGATAACAGATAACTGAAAACAAATAACAGGTTCAGTTCTATCAAAGATAACCGAAAGCAATAATGTCAAGTTCAGTTCTATCACAATGGAAACAAAAAAATAACTGAAAGCAATAATGTCAAGTTCAGTTTTATGACAATGGAAACAACAAAAATAAACTGAAAACAATAATGTCAAATAAAGACAAATCACAAGTTTGGCGACCCCGGCCGCACAACTCCGCCTCCTCCAAGGAAAAAGTCCATCACATCGGCCTGTCTAAATACCTGACCCCTGTGGTTGGCCGCCTGCTGGTTAACCACATGTCATATACAGCGTTCCAACCTCTGCAAGTGAGCAGAGGTGGACTCTGGAGGTGGCGGTGGTGCGTCTACAAATGCCTGTTGTTGGCCCTCCTCTGGCTGTTGTGGTGCCTGGCCCTGCACCTGCCTGGGCATACAGTATTTCTCAATGAAAGCCTTGTTAATAGGAGGCTGGATAAGCTTGTTGGGGTGACCAGCACTCCATAGAACTGGCAGAGGCCTGTAATTAGAGCAGGAAATCCCAAGGCCCTGTTGGACTTCTCTGGGTCCACCGGGTGTCTCGTAGGCGCAATCCCTGCAAACTGGTAAATAGCATCAGAGATCAACTGAGCCACATGTACACTCACCTGTGTCAGTATGGCGTAGACCAGCTGACACTTCGACAGGGGGAGGTCCGAGTTATGGTCGCTAAGGAGAATGTTGCTAAAGAGCGACGTCATCCAGATTTGCGTGAGAGTGGTCATGCTGGTGTGCATGATCCGAACCCGTCTCCCCACTGCGGTCTGGGCAAAGTCCTGCCCCGGCACACACAGCAACTGGCTAATAGCCTTCTCATCAAAGCCTAAGGCCTAACTCCTCCTCTGGCTATACTCGCACTGCTGGCCTTCCTCCAAGATCAATGGATGCCCCAGAAACTGGCTGATGGCATCTCTGTCAAAGGGAATCCACTAGCCCCTCACCCAAGAGCGCATGTCTTGGACCCCTTCTTCCGTAGGCCAGGCATTAGTATAAAACTCCATGACTATTTCAGGATCGAACTTAGCCATGGGTTATACGGGCGGAGCCCAATGCCTCCAGGCTATCTCCTCTTGGAACTCAGCAAACTCTTCGTCCCTCAATTGGACTCGTCTTTCTCTGAGGAACGACCAGCCTTTGATGGTCTCAAACCACTATTGGTGTTCTGCACTCTAGAACCTATGTTTATCGAAGTCCACATCGGCCTGTGGGGCCGCACTAGAACCCTCTCCAACTGTGTCTTTCCTGGACCTCTTGGCGGGGAGCTTTCTCGGAGCCATCTCCTGCGAGGACACATTTGTAAAGTTAGTTTACAAGAAATAACAACTTATCACAATAAAAGCCAAATCAAACAAAAATGGCGTACACTTTTTTCCAACAAAACGCAAATGTCAAGGTGAATTTGGAGGAGACTAAGTGCCTCAACCATGATCTTCAAAAACTCATGAACTTGTCTTTATGTTTATTTATCGTTTTTGTATTAAAATTAAACACTTTATTACCTTATTTACTTATGCGAGTTTATTTTGATTAATTTATGCGTGCTTTGAAACTTATTTTTGGATCGGAACACAACAAAAGGATTTCTTTTGAAAACATTTTAGAACGAAAAACAATGAAGGACTTTTCCAAAAAAACCAAATGAACTCGGATATTTTTGCATGGACTTGATAAAAGAACAACTTTCAAAACACTGATTTGATTTGAATATGGAAACAGGCCTTAGGCTTTAGTGATTGTATGCAACCATAGATTTTACATTGATTATCCTCATTGATATGTTCTATAGTTGATTTTGCATGAATTTTTAATTGTCATAACATATGATTCATGGATATGATCTAGGCATTCTTTCTTTCTTTACATTTTAAGTCATTGACCAAACAACTATCCCAATGTATATTATTTTATCATGTGTAAGCCCTTTGAGCCAAACACTTGATATTTTTGGAACACTAACCTAGGATAAAAATTTCCTACCTTACGTTAGGTTAGGAGAGCAAGGGTGTTTTTGATGGGGATTTTTATCATTTGGTGGCTAATGTGATGTGAATACTCTGTTTTTATGGGTGTTAAAGAAAAAGAAATTTTTATAAGAAGAGAAAAGAACAAAAAGAAAAAGAAAAGGAAAAACTAGTTCTTTATGGATAAATAAATGTCCAAATCATGTACAGAGTTATTGTAAATAATTGAATAGAAAGAAGTGATAAATTGGTTGAAACAAAAAAGGATAGGAAGTGATCGTTCGTTTAAGTTACTAGCTAGATTTTTATGTCTACTCTCCTATTCTCAAGGTATGTTTGAATATCCAGAAAAACCAAGATTTCCTTCAAAACCAGGCCCAACCTTAAAAAGACCTATTGATCCATGATGATTATGCGCATTATCTTTGATTTGATGGGAAATGACTTGCAAAAGTGATTTATGACATATCTGTGATTGGAATTGAGATAAAACACTTGTCTGTGTGAGATTTATACACCTTTGACAGGTTTTCCTCTATTTGAATCAATCTAGTGTTTCCTTTGATGTTCTTTAGAAACAAAATGCGAAATGATCTTAATCTCATTTTTGGTTCTATAAAATCCATCTTTGTGCTTTCATTTCTCATTGTTGCATTTTCAAAAATGTTGTTCTGATCAGTTTAGGGATTGATTCTTTACAAAGCATGTTCATAATTTTTGAAGAATACTTATACTATTGTTATTTGTAATTTTTCTTTACTTTGCTTGAGGACAAGCAAGATTCTAGGTTGGGGGGAGTTGATAAATGCCAAATTTCAGTTGTTTTTGGGATTAAATAGTTAGCAGTTATCCTTTGATTGTAATAGTTTTCTTATAAACTACCCTTAAATCTAGTTGTTTATATATATTGTAAATTTACTAATATTGTTGTTTAAATATGAAATATTCATCCGTGATTTTGTAGGTTTTGATGGTTGTTTGTTAGATCCAGAAACAAAGCTAAACGGAAGGGCAAAATGGTCTTTTAATGAAGGTTTCTGACCCTAAATTTGCTTAGGCTAGCATCTAGCTCGCTTGGGCTAAAAAGAAAACTTTTGCCCTAAGCAAGCCTCTCGCCTGGGTGAGTTTCCCCTGCACTAGATGGCTTTTTCTATAAATAGCCATGCAGGGGAAAAGAAAAAATATAGACCAACAGCCTGAAACCAGAGAAAAACATAGAAGAAGAATAAGAAGAGGAAAAGTGGAGCCGAGGCGTTGTAGAGTTGTGACCGTGGATCACTTTCTTTGCCATTTCTCTTGTTAGTCTTGTGCTTTGCACAATGATCGGTTAGTTTTTCTTAAGGATTGGATGTAATCTTTGTACCTTTATGTATCCCTTTTGATATTATATATGTATTAATCTTTTCTACTCATTATCGGTAATTTCATTCTACTCTTAATGCTTGATTCTATTTGATCACTAGTGTCATGAAATTGGATTTTAAGTGAGACTGGAAAGTAATCTTAGAATTTGAACCGAATGATTTTACTCTTTACGTTACGTTGCTAGGAATAGAGCATAACGTTTTGATTGCAAAAAGTACGAGAATATAATTGCAATGCTGGGATATTTACTGTATATACGAGGGATCGATATTTAGTAAATGTTGTTAGGTTTCAAGTGCGAGGAATCGACTTGGGAAAATTATGTGTGCATCAGTAATGTTAGAAAATGATTTATACATGTTAATCTTATTAAGATACTAAGGGTATGAACGATGAAACCAAATGACATCTGTTGAATTTGTACATAACTATTAAACTGATAACCTTTATCCGAATGAATTAAGTAACTCAAGTCCCTGTGGAGACAAACTCTTTTATAAATGTGAAACCTATAATGACAATTTGTACGCTTGCCAAAAGTCTTAACAGGGCCTAATCAAGGCTCATTCCTTCCTTCTGAATAGTATTTGTATATATTCCTGGAAGTTAGTTAGTTAGTTAGTCAGTTACTTCATTTTGTAAAAAAATATATTTAGTTACTTGTTGTGCAAGCTTTAGGATCAAACTTTTTTCTCTCAACTGTTCTTCATTCTTCTTACTTTTTTCACTTTTGTTCTTCCTTTTTCTTGCACAAATTTCATGGTTCTTCCACTAGTGATGATCATGGAAGGCTAAACACAAAATCAATCCAAGGATCCACTCCAAGCAAGGCTGAATTTGAGTTCTGGTTTAGTATTTCTAATTTGTGTGAATGTTTATCTTTTTCTTCAATCCTATTTTCGATTTTCATGATTATGAATATGCTTAGGATTGAAAATGAATTAGGTGGGATTTCTTTCCTAATTTTGAACATAATTACAAATTGTTTAGATGATATTCCAACCTAATTTGCAATCTCAATGAATTGAGGGATTAATTTGATTGAACCAACTCTAATGAGATTGATTAAACCCTCACAACTTGATCATTCTTTGTAGAATTGTGATAATTCAATTTGTATTGGTTTGGTGAATTGGGTTGATGATCTTGAATCTGTTTTACAACCTATTTGTGCAATTCTATTTGTGTTATGCAACTAAAACTTTGTTTCAATTTAGATTTCACATTTTTGTTCTATGTCAATACAATTAAAGGGTAATTTGACATATAAGTCCAAACCTATTCAAATCAATGATAAAAGGACCACAACTCTGAGGAATAAGACAATTCCTTTGGTGAAAATAGTTTGGCAAGGATTGACTCCAGAAGAGGCTACATGGGAGCTTGAAGAAGACGTTAGACGCCAATATCCAAACCTCATTAATTGAAGTATGTTCACTCTTAAAATTGTTAATGACGCTAGTTGTTAATTTAGTTAATAAGTATTATTAATGTCAAGGACAAAATTCTTTAAGGATGGGAGAAATGTAACATTCCAAAAATAATTCAATAATTATTTAGATAAAGATTATCTAAGTATATCTTTTCGTAAAGGAAAATATAGATTAAATTGCTCTAATATGTTATAATGTTATATTTTTTTTTAAAAGATATTAGTATAATAATATATTAGATTGGTTAAAGATAATAATCAATAAAGATAATAAAAATAAGAGATAAAAAAGGTTGGTTAAACAAATCTCAAAAGATATAGTTTCAAATTACGTACCATGCTTATATAAGGATAGACAGTTCATTTGCCTTGAATCACACAAACAAATAGTTTTTCTTGGCATTAGTGGGTTGCTCAAGGATTAAGAAAAAGAAAGAAAACAGAGAAATTTTGTTGAGGCAAAGATATCGAAGAACTTGAATTACTTGCTTCAAGAGGCGAGGAAAACAGCCTTCTTCTAAACTTTCATGGTATAATTATTTTACGAACAATTTCTTCTACAGTGTTCTTGATATAAAGAATTCAGGAATTAATGGTGTTTTAGACGTTCATGTAGTATCAAATATATTTTACAATAGGTATAATTTCTTTAACTAATTGATTTGTATTATAGTGTGTTACACTAATATTTCCACTCAAGAGAGTAAACTTCAATGATATTTTAATTTGTTATACGGGGATGTATGATAGTTCTTTTTCCATTCAAATATTTGTGCCATTGAATAAATACAAGTCTAACTGCTTTTGATTTACATTGGACTATAATATATTTAATTTTTGAATAATAGTGGTAAAGGAAAATTTGGGGTAACAGTGGTACACACACACACACACACACACACACACACATAAGTTGGTGTTACTTTATAGTGTTTTCTCGCAAGGATGTTTGTGTCTTGTGCCTGAATGACAATATTGGTATTTATATATTTGTGTGTTTATTTAATTATAACCGTGAATGAAGCATTTCTCATGTCATAAATTGATAATTTTGAAATATATGATAGATACCTTGATGCAACCCTACCCCGCAAGGGCATTGGATAGAAGACTCCAAGTAGATTGAGCCAGAGATCCAAGGGAAGGCCCTAGGGTTCTCATGAGCCTAAAGGTAGATTTCGAGCCCATGGGCTAAGTATGAGCCCGCTTATCTTTGTAAATATTAGAATAGATTTTTCCTTCGTTTGGGCCTTGTATTTTGGCTATTCTAGTAGTATAGGGTTTTAGCCTTGTATTTCGAGACATTTTGAGTAGTCTTTGCGGTAGGGATTTTTTTTGTATTTTCATGTATTTTGACATGGGGGTGAGCTTAGCTATTATAAGGGGTGTGTAGCTAAGTTCTAGCTTCTCATCTCAAGGAGGTGAACTTAGCTATTAGAGAGGTATGTGTAGCTGATGGAAGCTTGCTTGTGGGGCTTCTATGGAGGCTGGATCTTTAAGCTTCAATGGGGTTCTTTAATGGTGATTTTCCACCATGGAGATGCAGCGGAAGACAAAGGAAAAGAGGTGAGAGGAGGCGCCATCCATTAAGGAATAAGCCATGGAAGAAGGAGCTTCACCACCAAGATGAGCCTTGGATAAGAAGCTTGGAGATGATGCTTCAATGGAGGAAAAGAAAGAGAGAAGGGGGGAGCACGAAATTGAAGGAATAAAAGAAGGAAAGAAGTGGAACTTTGAAGTGTATCTCATAAGACTTTCATTCATCAAAGTTACAACAAGTGTTACACATGCTTCTATTTATAGACTAGGTAGCTTCCTTGAGAAGCTTTCTTGAGAAAACTTCCTTGAGAAGCTTCTTTGAGAAAACTTCCTTGAGAAGCTAGAGCTTAGCTACACACACCCCTCTCATAACTAAGCTCACCTCCTTGAGAAGCTTCCTTAAGAAGATTCCTTAAGAAGCTAGAGCTTAGCTACACATACCTCTCTAATAGCTAAGCTCACCTCCTTGAGATGAGAAGCTAGAACTTAGCTACACCCCCCCAATAATAGCTAAGCTCACCCCCATGACAAAAAACATGAAAATACAAAAAAATAGTCCTTACTACAAAGACTACTCAAAATGCCCCGAAATACAAGGCTAAAACCCTATACTACTAGAATGGCCAAAATACAAGGCCCAACCGAAGGAAAAACCTATTCTAATATTTACAAAGATAAGCGGGCTCATACTTAGCCCATGGGCTCGAAATCTACCCTAAGGCTCATGAGAACCCTAGGGCCTTCCCTTGGATCTCTAGCCCAATCTACTTGGAGTCTTCTACCCAATGCCCTTGCGGGATAGGATTCCCATGGTTTCTCACCAACTCAATGAGTGGTGCTACAAGTATAGAAAAATATGGGACAAACCTTTTGTAAAAGGTTGTTAAGTCATGGAAGCCCCAAATTTTGCTTATACTTGGTGGAGTGGGCCACTCAGGAATGACCTTTATTCTCTTAGGGTTCATGGGAACCCCTTGATCACTATTTGACAAATTAAGAAATGTAACGCAATAAAACATACCTTTTTCTGTATTTTCATATTGATTATTCATACCAAAAAGTTTGACAAACCTAAGGTGTCCCATATGAGTACCTAAGTTTGTATTGAAACTAAAAATAAGAACAAACCTACCTAATGGGTCCCTATGTACACACACCATGAAGATGTTAGGTGTATGAGTGATTTTACAAAAGAGGGTTGCACCACTCAAAACATTCATCATACCACCTATTTTAGGGACTTGGTGCCTAATAATACCTATCTTGGGCACCAACAAAGCACAAGGATTTAAGCTCTTGCGAACCAAACCCTCATCCAACAACTTTTTTACTTGAGGAATAAAATCAAGCCCAAGAGGTGTGGCAATGCTAGCAAGTGCCTTTTTACAAAAGAGAAAATGTGGAGGTTGTCTAAGAGGGAAAGTTTCTTTAATGTTTGTCTTTATTGTAAAATGAGTTTCCTTCTTAGCTAAACTCTTGGAGGAGACACTTACCTCCTTACACTTCTCTTTAACCACTAATGGTTGTCCTTCTTCTTGGGGGTAGATTTCTTCACTAGATTCTTCCCCTTTTGCTTTTTCACTTTCACTAGAGGAAGGTGAAGTAGTAGCCTCATCTTGGCTACTATAAATGTCTTGGCCCCTCATAATCATGGTTTTTGTGGTGGGGCATTGAGAAGTAATGTGTCCTCTTCCAAGACATTTAAAGCACTTTATAGAGCTAGTTTTCTCTTGCATAGTAGCCTTAGGGGCTTGCTTTTCTATTGTCTTCCCCTTATCATCTTTGGGCTTAGAAAGTGTCACCCCTAAGATGTCTTGACCTTGGTCTTTCTTTGGATAAGAGTGAGAGCCATAAGATTTTGAAGTAGACTTCTTTTTAAGTTGTTGCTCTACCCTTATTTCCCAATCTAAGTTAGCCTCTACATTGTCCTTCCCATGGAAGTATGAGAGTTTAATGTTAACCTCTTGAGGCTTTCTTTCCTTTTCTCTTCTATGGGAGTGAGGTCTAAGATGTGACCTATGCCTTCCTTCGTAATAGTCACGAAGTTCTTCACTTAGGCTTTTGCAAGAGTTATGACTACTATAGTAGGCATGTTTTTCTCTTTTCATTTCTTTCATTATTTTTCTTCTTGCTTCCTCTCTTATTTTCTTTCTTTCATCTTGACTTATTTCTTCCACTCTTTTTTTTCCTTTTTCTTTTCTCTCTTGTTTTTCTTTCCATAACTTGAGGGAACTCAACTCATCTAAGATTCTAGATAAAGGGTCTTTATGACTAGTACCCTTGCCATTAACACTAGATGAATGATGACTCATGTTGGTTCCTAAGTTGTGGTTCTTTCTTGTTGGAGGTTTGAAAACAAAAGGTAAAAGAAACTATGGTTGAAACTAGCCAAATAAACACTAAAAGAGGTGTGAAAGATAAGGTAAAAAAACTAATTGGTAAAATGAAAGCTATCTAGGCGGTTTGACAATGGAAGGTAAAAGAAATAAGCTATGAAAGTAAGCAAGAAATGTAAACTAGGTGAATCCTAAGAGTGTTTGGATGACCATATTCAAGGTTCCCAACAAAACACTCACTATCCTAAGTAAAAATTGCCTAAAATTATTACACACGAATGGAAGTTTGGTAACCTATTGGAGGCTCCCAACACACTTCCAATGAAAGGCCTTTTTGTTACAAAAACTTGAAAGCAATGAAGGTAAGTAAATTGCAAATTACAAAATTACAAAACGGTCCTCAATTTTGGTGGTTGTTCTCTCTTTGCTTATTCACTCAATTTGGTGTGCTTCTTAGTCCAATAGCTCTTAAGGTGGTTGGCCCCTTGCTTCGGGACTCAAATTCTTCAAGGGATGGCACCAATCCTCCTTCCAATTCCCTATATGGCAACCCACAAACAAGGAAACAAAGAGACAAGCAATAACCAAAGACCAAAAAAAATGAAATGAAAGCTAAACCAATGGAGTTTTAACAAGACAATTTTTCAAGGATTATTCAACAATTAAAGCAATGAAAAGGACATAGAAGCAAGCTAGGACTCAAAGAGAAACTTAGAATGGCTCTAGAGTAGAGTAAAAAAACTGAAAAAAAAAAGACTCAACAAAACTCTAGCTTTGGCACTTGTCTTCACACTAATTTTGAATTGAAATTTCCAATTATAGAATAAATTTTGAGCCAAACCAACAAGCACCCTTCCCTTTCACCTTTTTTTTCTGGATACTGATTTTCCTGCAAACTTGTGCGATTTTTCGTATTTTTTCCTTTTATCCAAATCACTTGTTTCTTTTTTTATAACTTTTTTCCAGATGTCTAGAAAATTCAGTAAAAATTTCAGCTCTAAATTCGAAGTAACCAATTCTCAGTAATTTTTACAATTTTGTATGTCGAAGCTGCCAGCACCAGCGATTTGTTTCTTTAAGCATGGTATATTGATTGCCTTGGACTTACTTTCAACCTTCCTATGTATGTTGAACTCACTAGGATTGTTTACCACAGTTTAAGGAGTTCAATATTCACTTAGGATCAACATTTCAGCCAGCAATTCAATCACCAAAACTCAAATTCGCAATAGACACAATCATAAAGAAACCTAAAAGTTCAAGAAAAGGTTCACAATCAAAGACTCTCTAAGAATTTTGCATGAACATGTTAAGGACTAACTAACATGAAAGATTTGACTCAAATCATATAATAGGCTAAAATAATTTCATACACTCATGAACAAATGAGTTAGACAAAGAAACAAGAAAATAAAATTCAGCACAACATAAGAAATCTTATGTGACAAGTTTCATGACTAGACATGACTTCTATGACAAAACTACAATAGGTGAACAAGTCACTCTAGATTTTTGAGTTTTTCTTCTACTTTAATATTTTTGTAAGAATTTTATGGTTTAGGATTCAGCCACAAAAAATAACAAGACAAAACTCAAAGGAACCTAAACTCAACACAATTCATGGTTCAAGAACAAGAACAAGAAATTTGAACCATAGAAAATCAAATCTAACTTCTATAGCAAGTTTAATAGGTGGAAACTCTAAAGAATCATGTTAACAACATTTAGAACAAGACATGTGAGGAGATACATGGAGAAAAATGAAGAAACAACAATGGAAGAGAAGGTAAAGAAAAAAAAATTAATGGAGGTTTAAGGAGCACCTACTTGAAGCTCTTGTGCTCTGATTACCACTTGATGGAAGCTTGCTTGTGGGGCTTCTATGGAGGCTGGATCTTTGAGCTTCAATGGGGTCCTTTAATGGTGATTTTCCACCATGGAGATGCAGCGGAAGACAAAGGAAAAGAGGTGAGAGGAGGCGCCATCCATTAAGGAATAAGCCATGGAAGAAGGAGCTTCACCACCAAGATGAGCCTTGGATAAGAAGCTTGGAGATGATGCTTCAATGGAGGAAAAGAAAGAGAGAAGGGGGGAGCACGAAATTGAAGGAATAAAAGAAGGAAAGAAGTGGAACTTTGAAGTGTATCTCATAAGACTTTCATTCATCAAAGTTACAACAAGTGTTACACATGCTTCTATTTATAGACTAGGTAGCTTCCTTGAGAAGCTTTCTTGAGAAAACTTCCTTGAGAAGCTTCTTTGAGAAAACTTCCTTGAGAAGCTAGAGCTTAGCTACACACACCCCTCTCATAACTAAGCTCACCTCCTTGAGAAGCTTCCTTAAGAAGATTCCTTAAGAAGCTAGAGCTTAGCTACACATACCTCTCTAATAGCTAAGCTCACCTCCTTGAGATGAGAAGCTAGAACTTAGCTACACCCCCCCAATAATAGCTAAGCTCACCCCCATGACAAAAAACATGAAAATACAAAAAAAAATAGTCCTTACTACAAAGACTACTCAAAATGCCCCGAAATACAAGGCTAAAACCCTATACTACTAGAATGGCCAAAATACAAGGCCCAACCGAAGGAAAAACCTATTCTAATATTTACAAAGATAAGTGGGCTCATACTTAGCCCATGGGCTCGAAATCTACCCTAAGGCTCATGAGAACCCTAGGGCCTTCCCTTGGATCTCTAGCCCAATCTACTTGGAGTCTTCTACCCAATGCCCTTGCGGGATAGGATTGCATCAGTAGCTAAGCTCTAGCTTCTTTAGGAATCTTCTTAAGGAAGCTTCTCAAGGAGGTGAGCTTATTTATGAGAGGGGTGTGTGTAGCTAAGCTCTAGCTTCTCAAGGAAGTTTTCTCAAAGAAGCTTCTCAAGGAAGTTTTCTCAAGAAAGCTTCTCAAGGAAGCTACCTAGTCTATAAATAGAAGCATGTGTAACACTTGTTGTAACTTTGATGAATGAAAGTCTTATGAGACACACTTCAAAGTTCCACTTCTCTCCCTCTTTTATTCCTTCAATTTCATGCTCTCCCCTTCTCTCTTTCTTTTCCTCCATTAAAGCATCCTCTTCAAGCTGCTTACCCAAGGCACATTCTTGGTGGTGAAGCTCCTTCTTCCATGATTTATTCCCTTGTGGATGGTGCCTCCCCTCTCCTATTTTCCTTTGCCTTCCGCTGCATCTCCATGGTGGAAAATCACCATTAAAGGACCTCATTGAAGCTCAAAGATCCAGCCTCCATAGAAGCTCCACAAGCAAGCTTCCATCATACCTCCACGTGGGATGAGGATGAAATTATTATAGATACCTCCCTCTGGGATGAGGAATAGATTTTGGATACCTCCATTTATGATGAGGAAGGAGTGGGATGCCATTGCATGAAATATGAACTCCTAGACCTTTTGAAGAATTTGAGATCCACCTTGGTTTTGGGAACCATAGAATTGAGTCTTGTAATTCCAGGAACCACTAAGTTGTGTCTGTTATATTTATTTGGATGCGTTGAGGTATTGTCATTTATTTAAATATTTTATTTATTCATAATTCCATGAATTGTGATTGTTTTAATATGATTTTTACTGCACTATATATACATATATACATATATAATCTTATTTTAAATTCATTGTGGATATCATGATTGATTTTCCAAATTACCGTGCCGGATGAGAACAACACTATTTACAAACACTCTAGGTTTGTTTTATTCACTAGGATTATCATCTCATTAAAAGTATTATTTTCAGAGCATGAGGAAGAAGCTACTAGAATTGAGGAGGCATAAAGACTTAGTTACCTTTAGATACACTTTTAGCTTTGTTAATACTTATAATAATGTGTTGAATGTGGTTGATTATGTTATACTTTTAGTGTTGATTATTTTTAGATATCCAAATTTGAGAATAATATTTTTTATTGTATAAAGACTTATTTATTTGATTTTATTTATTATACGTGAGGTATTTTCAGATTATTATAATTTTGATATTTTATATTCTTTTTAGTATGGGATGTAATTCTTACATTACTCATAATTTAAAAGTTGGCCAAAAATATCAAGTTTAACCAAAAATTATTACAACAACAATAAAAAAGTTGTATTCCACTAAAAGCATTTATAACACATGTGGTTTAACAAAAAATTATTTCGAGAGCATTTGACATGATATTTCTTGTATAAGCATTGTTGTATATATTTTTCATAAATAAGTACTTAATTTCTCGACCAAGAATTAGTAAAAAAATATAAAAAAATTAAGTATTTGCTTTAATAATTTTAGTATTTAGTGAATTTTTGTGTAGAATTTTTAAATTATATGATTTTGTAGGGTATACAAATTTAAGATAAATAATAATATATTGTAGATTATCACCCTGAAAGTGTCTAAGACGAGCCTCTAGCTGATCATGGTCAACCTTTAGCCTTCTCAACTCCTCCTCATGCCGTCACTCCATCTTTGCAATGCAATTTTGGAGTTGTTAGAGAGTATCAGTATCTGGCATGGCTACTGTAGGAGGATTGGAGCCTTCGAAAGGGGTCTCGCGTCTGAGTGCTAACCATGGGTGTGAAAGAGAGAGATAACAAGAGACCGCAGGGTATGTTTTACCGCGGCCCCACGGTGGGCGCCAAATGTACTTACCAAAATTTGGAGTTGGCACACGTCTGGCTGGACATGGCTAAGGTGGGCTCCTAGACTTCACACATTGAACTGAGAGTGACCTTTGTTAGGAGGCCAAGAGGGGAAACCTACAAAACAAAAAACTTTGGCACTTAAGTAAGTATATGATTTAGGAGAATAAGAGAGAGTATGTATAAACGAGTATTCAATTAGGTGTGCATATGTGTTGGAGATGTTCAGAGAGTACAAGGGAACGTAGTACTTATAGGAGTGAGTGGGAGCTGTAGGTCCTTGTTTGTAGGGGTTGTTCACTACTAAAAAAAATATTTTCAACATCGCTACTCTAACACCGGTTTTTAATAAAATCGATGTTAACAAAAGGACGGTGATATTTTTGTAAATAAATTGATTTTAATAACATCGGTAAAAAACCGATGTTAACGTCACGATGTTAACATGGGTTTTGTAAAAAAACTGATGTTAATCATTCAAGAAATATATACAACATCGGTTATTGAAAAATCGATGTTGTCATTTTTTTCTAAAAACTCTTTACCCACTTATGCGCTACCTTATTCTTCTCTAAAACCCTATCCCCTAAAGCCTTTCAAGCTCCCCTCCAAGCGTCTTCCCTTTCTCCCTTCACAGTTCTCCACTGCCCTAACCTCAGCCATGGAGGCTGAAAACTCTGACTGAGTCCGAAAGGCATCATGGCGACACTGGATTCCGACGTGACCGTGTTTCCGGTCGGCAAAGCCTCTAGCAGCGGCGGTCCTTCTTTGTCCAACAAGAAGCTGAAGCGGTTCAAGATCAAGAAGTGGAATGTGGTTTCTCTCTGGGCTTGGAGTGCGTCTCTCTCAATGTTTTCCCAAACCATAATTTTTTTTTCTTTCTTTTAATTTATTGGCGACACTGGATTCCGACGTGACCGTGTTTCCGGTCGGCAAAGCCTCTAGCAGCGGCGGTCCTTCTTTGTCCAGCAAGAAGCTGAAGCGGTTCAAGATCAAGAAGTGGAATGTGGTTTCTCTCTGGGCTTGGAGTGCGTCTCTCTCAATGTTTTCCCAAACCATAATTTTTTTTTCTTTCTTTTAATTTATTATTCTTTTGGTGCAGATATTGTTGTGGATAATTGTGCTATTTGTCGGAACCATATCATGGATCTCTATAAGCGTGTTAATTCAACTTATTGTCTGTGTGTTGTGAGTTATTGTTTTTCTAAGAAAAAAACCTAATTCGATTTGAGTTTGATTACTGGTTTAGGTATTGAGTGTCAGGCCAACGAAGCTAGCGCCATTAGCGAGGAATGCACTGTAGCTTGGGGTATGCTCTGAAGCCCTTTAATATTCTCCAGTTAAATGTGTCATTTTGTTTATTCCTGTTATTTGTATCTACTTGTTTTCCCCTGAATTAGTTGGTGATTTTGTTTTAAATTTTGTTGCAGAAAAAATTTCAGTGAATTATTGATGTTTTGTATCTGTTTATTGGTGATGGAAGTTGTTGATAGGATTTTTTAAGTGAGGGGGTATTTGAGTCACGATGATTGATTGTCAGAAAATAATAAACCTGATAAAAACATGTTTTGATCATCTGCTTTGTATACTGTATGTTGTGAGTGAGACTGTTTGTTAGTTGTTACTCTTTCAGTGAGTTAAAGGGTGCAATTTGCTCGCCCTTAAGCTATGATTTAGGCTTTTTACTCAGATGGTCTTTCCTTGTATATATGTTTTTCAATTATCTTAATACATATACTGTGTTGGTCCTCTTTTTCTGTTAAACTTTTCAACTAATGCAAAGTCAGCTTCTTAAGCATATAATGTAGAGCATATTTTTTTCATCTTTTAGTGTTTTCCTTTTTATCTGGCTGCCTAATCTTCATGATGCCACAGCCACAAGCTCAAATTCATGTTGTTGTGAAATTTTTTGATTGGACATCATTCTTATCATAAAATGAACACCCTGCTCCACGTGTAAAGTTAAGTTTTACGCTCATATAAGCCATGCAAATAGTCTTTTCATAAGTAACACTCATTAGGACACACAATATGTTTTCCTTTATTATTATTATTATTATTATTATTATTATTATTATTATTATTATTATTATTATTATTTAATTTTGCGTGCAACAGTGAAAACAGGACCTAGTTTTGTTGATGCTGCCGTAGGGAGGATTGCTCAGGGAACTAGGGTTCTTGCAGAAGGGGGGTATGAAAAGATCTTTAGGCAAACATTTGAGATAGTTCCAGAGGAGCAGCTTCTCAAAACTTATGCATGCTACTTGTCTACCTCAGCTAGACCTGTGATGGGAGTCTTATATTTGTCAACAGCTAAGCTGGCATTTTGTAGTGATAACCCACTTTCTTACCAAGTGGGTGACCAAACTCAATGGAGCTATTATAAGGTATAACCTTCTTATTGGCCTCTAATACAATATATGATACACATTTGTTGGCCATCATGTGTCATTATGTGAACGCCTTCATTTTCTATGATTATTTTTTTATAAACTATGTATTAGGACACCATAGTCCTACCTAAACTGGCCACTGTGTAATCATTTAGTACAACTTGTACTGTTAGATATATAATACAATGGTGCTTAGCTCATTAGTGTATTAAAGGGTGTCATTGTTTTGTGTGTGTGTGTGTGAGTATGGTTTAATTGAGTTTTCCAATTGTCAAAAAAAGTCCTGTCAGATAACAAAGGGTGAAGTATCCCATTGATCAGCTCCAACCAAAATCATGTACAACATGCACTATTACCCTGTAACACTGCACCTTGACAAAAAATTATTGCATACTCTACTTCCAATGCGGAAGGCCTCTAAAGTGAATAAAAAGGGACTCCTTTAAAATTAGAAGATACTTCTAAACTCATTCTATTCTTAAGAAAGTGTGTATTCTTGTATGGAAATGATTGAATAAATGGACACTTGTTTTTCAAATAATCCTATCTATATTCAATTCTTTGTATATCTATTTCTGGGTTCTGATTACAAAAAGAAAAGACTTGAACATTAGACTTCCAAATGGTTCCACAAGGGGAAAATTTTCAGCTTAAATAAATTGATTTGGAAAAATGTGAAATGTCTCACAAGAATACGCACCATAAGGATTAGCGGTTCTGCTTGATAATTTTTCCTATATTTTACTGATTTGTCACCCAGATGTTGAAATTCATTTTTGCTCATTTCTTTGTCTTGCTCATGTTATGTATATCTCGTTTTGTTTCCAGAAATTGGATGAAGCTGTTGTGCAGGCAATATTGTTATCTTTCCTCTCTATGATTCTAAGGATGGTGTCTCATTTCTTGATAATGTTATCTTTCCTCTCTATGATATTGTTTCCGCAATAAGTTCCATAAATGTTTTATGAATATTTATTTTAAAGGTGAAATAATCTCACACACCAAAATTATATGATGATCCCAATCTTAGATTATGGGTTGCGTTCAAGAGATATACAAGAACATATTAACTTTTTAAGCAAATTTGTCTAACCACTCCAAGAAGTGTATATAAAATGGAAATAAATGCATTTTTCTGAATTATGATAATTTTTTATGAAAACCTTGGTAAAAAATCAGTATGTTTTTTTTTATTCTTTTGCTCTTAAACCATACCCCACTGCCTGCAAAAAAAGAAAAAAAATCTACCCCATTTTGTTTTTGTTTTAAACTTTTGGTTTTCAAGGATATGAGTCTCTTCCTAATGTACTTTAATAAATCCTTGTGTTATGTAGTGGGATCTTTCAAGATAGTATTTTGACAAAATAAGTTGGTTATGTTCATTGATTTGCCAAAAAGATTACTGTGGCAGTGTGGGTCAGCAATGAAGTATGAGAGTATGCAAGCCATTTATTTTGGTCATTTGAATAAAAAATAGTAAAACTATTCAGTTATTTTTACCTTTATATTTTGCTAAATACTCAAATTAGTCCTTGAAGATTCATGAAGCAACAAATTAGTCCTATTAAAATTTTGGACATCAATTTGGTTTCTCAATGTTTAAAATTGACATAATTTTAGGCTTGCAATGTATATTTTTACATCAATTTTGTCCTTTAAAAGATGTTTTTTTTGGTGAATTTTGTCCTTTATAAGATGATTATTTATATTATGGTGGATTAATTTCATATCCTGTATATCTGTCAAGTACTAGTTTGAGCCTTTACTCTCTCTCTCTCTCTCTCTTTCTCTATCTTTTGGTTTCTATACTGTAATTTTAATTAATTTATCTTTGCAATTCATGTTGTTTAAGTGTTGAAATACATTTGTTTCTCTATCTTTTGAGTTTATTCCATTGACTGACCCTCTCTCCTTAAGGTCACTCCATTGCTTTGAGCTTAGTTGGCCCTGGCAGAAAAGTTCTCCATTTTTTCAAAAGCCACAACCCAGATCAAAGGTTTGTTTTGTATACAATTACATTAGACTCCCTTCAAATTACAATACATTATAATGCAATTTCTTTCTATTGCCTTCATATTTTGGATATTGAATACTGACGAGCATGCTGACGACATTAATTAAAGGGGCATTTGGTATAAGGAAAGTTTTTAGTCTCCCGGGAATTCGAAGGAAATTGTGTCCCATGTTTAGTTTACTTTTTTAAAAAATAACATTTGTAGGAAAAAATGTTTCTCAGGAATGTTTTTAGATATGTTTTCCACAAAATTTTCCACATGGGGGAGGTGGGAATCTAACTTTCCCGAGTTAAAACAAGGTTTTACTGCAGTAATTTTATAATATATGTCAATGTTATTGGTATTTTGATGTGTAACTCTCTTAAACATGAAATAATGAAGAAGAGATTATACTTGCATGGAATTGTGATAGAAACAAGGCAAGAAGGAATTGGTGCTCCGAAGGTAAAAATAAAATTACTATTATGTTTGTTTCGACAATTTTATTTTTGAGCCCAATCAATGCTTCAACATTTGACCCAAACATAAATCAAATCTACGAGGAGAGGATTTGCGAGCTTGAGGCGGAAGATAAAGCATATAAGGTTAGTTTTAAATTTTATCAATTTATTATTGGTTATAGGATATGGTTTCATAGATAATTATTCATAAGAAGATGATTGAGTTTAAATTCAGTGTTTGCATTTATTTAGTTGGATATAACATTTATATTAGAATAAAATTAATATATTTTTTGTAAATTGGTTCTAGTTGGCTCATCGTAAAAACACAAAATATTTAAAAAGATTTGCAAAAAACAACATCGGTTGGTCTAAAACCGATGTAGTAAGTTTCTTTATAACATAGGTTTTGACTAATAACCTATGTTGTAAAGGCACTTTCTACATCGGTTTTGACCAAAACAGATGTTGTAATCAGAACCGATGTTCTATATGACTTTCAACATCAGTCTTTTCAGAACCGATGTAGAAAGTGTTTCAGAATACACAATTCAACATCGGTTTTTAGGAAAATCGATGTTATAAGTGCATCACAACATCGGTACCAATGTTGGTTTTTGCATATATTATACTTTTTTTTGTTTATTTCTTATAAAACTAATGTTGTTTTTTGCACGACAACATCGATTTTTAAGAAAATCGATGTTACAAGTACATCACAACATCGGTTTTTAACAAAACCAATGTTGGTTTTTGCATATATTATATTTTTTTGTTTATTTCTTATAATACGACATCGGTTTTCAAGAAAACCAATGTTGTATAGTGTATTTTAACATCGATTTTCATAACTAATGTTAACGTTGATACTTTTAACGTCGGTAGATTCAACATCGGTTCAAAATCGATGTTGAATGTCTAAAATAA
This sequence comes from Glycine soja, assembly GCF_004193775.1. NCBI lineage: Eukaryota > Viridiplantae > Streptophyta > Magnoliopsida > Fabales > Fabaceae > Glycine > Glycine soja. Next base: position 20,365,672 of record NC_041019.1, read on the forward strand.
CCGATGTTAAAAGCATTTTTTTCTAGTAGTGGTTATAGTCCTTGCAGTTAATTATCGACTTGTAGATAATAGTCAGCAACTTATAGATAAAGTTAGAGATAATATATAGTTTAGAGATAATTGATAGTAGATAATTGTACCTTATAGATAATGTGTGGCTTTATAGATAATTGAGTATCTGCCAAGAGATAAAAGATCGGTATATTCAAATAATAAGAGGTTAGAGATAACTTGTCGGTTGGGAAGTCCGACTGCTAAGGGCTAGATGTTTGTACTCATGTGCCAGGGCTGACATGGAGGGTTGATGTGTGTCTCAAAGTGCCTCGTAAGATGTCATGTGTATTTTGTGGACCCTGGATAGTACAATATCTTTATCATTTCCCTCGTTAAACTATTAGCATCATAATGCAACAATGGCATAAAACAAAGATTATTCAAGCCACCATCATTCTCAACCCTTTCCTTCCTTTCTTACATGGCACGTTATTGGGACAAGCACGTCCACAACAAGTTGCCAAATCCATTGTTTCTTCTCACGAAAGCCACTCCAATGAACACAACCAAAACCGCATCGTTTGCTAAGCTTGCCGCTGCCAATATTCTCTCCACGTGGCTGCCAGAACTTCACCAACTACAGAATGAGCTAATCCGACAAAATCGACTCATTCAAAAACTACTCCAAAACCTACAAAACAATTTTGATCAATGACTTATGGCAATATAGCCGCAACTTCACCTGCCACGGTGAGAGCTTCACCAACTATAGTGAGGACACCAACGTCACCAATGAGAGCTTCCACACTTATGGCACCAATGCTGGCAGCGACTCTGGTGAGTTCAAAAACTACTCCAACAACTCCAACATCCCCGACATGCGATTCACCACCTACTCCTACAGCACCAGCAGGAGAACATAATCGTTCTCTAGCTACAATGAGCACGACAACTCTGACGTCCAGACTTTCCAATCCTACAGAAAAAACTTTGTTGGCTCTGGGAATGAGTTCACCGGCTATGGGACAAACTCCAACGTTGCTACATTAGGTTTCACGAACTACGGCAAGGGAGACGCAAGTCCCAATAACACGTTCACAAACTACGACATGGAGATGAACGTTCCTGAAGTGATGTTCAAGAGCTACACAGATGGAACTCATGGTGGCACTAAGAGTTTTGTTAACTACAGAGACCAAGCTAATGTAGGCGATGACTCATTTCAATCCTATGCTAAGAACACCAAAGAAGGGACACAAGTGGATTTCAAAAACTATGGGAATTCTTTTAACCCTGGTTCGAATACTTTCAAAGGCTACGCTAAAGGAGAAGAATGGGATCACAAGGTTGGCTTCACAACCTACAACGCTAACACAAATTCTACATTTAAAGATTATGCCAAATAGGACACATCCTTTGCTAGTTACAACATATCTTCCTCTTTTGTTTCTAAAACTGTTAGTGGCGGTTTGGTGAAAAGATGGGTTGAATCAGGTAAGTTCTTTCACGAGAGCATGCTCAAGGAAGGGACCGTTATGCCAATGCCAGATATAAGAGATAAAATGCCTCGAAGGTCATTTTTGCCTTGCTCTATTTTGTCCAAATTGCCCTTCTCTTCTTCCAAGGTTGACTAGTTGAAGCATGTGTTGCATGTGTCTGATAACTCCTCCATGGACAAGATCATTATGGACTCATTAGGGGAGTGCGAGAGGGCACCCAGCATGGGTGAGACCAAACGTTGCATAGGTTCCGTTGAGGATATGATTGACTTTGCAACCTCCATTTTGGGCCGCAATGTTGCCATTTGGACTATAGAGAATGTAGATGGATTTAATTAGAACGTTATAATGGATGGTGTCAAAGGGATGAAGGGTAAGAAGGTGACCAAATCGGTGTCATACCATCAGACCTTGTTCCCTTACTTGCTTTGCTATTGAACCCAGAATCTAAGACCAAGATTAACCATGAAGTTGCTATTTATCACTTGGACACCACTGTGTGGAGCCCCACCCACAATGCATTTGTGGCGCTTGTGTTGGGTCCGGGTCAGATTGAAATGTGCCATTGGATCTTTGAGAATGACACGACTTGGACAATTGTTGATTGATTAAATGGGAATTACTAGAGGTAGTTTGCTTCAGTAGCCTCAACCCCGACTAAATATGATTTTCGTCTCATGTACTTTTCGTTTCCCTCCTTTTCTGATAGAGATAAATGGATTCAGCCTTTGGAAGAAACCGTGTGTATTTAATAATCACTGAATTATAAGCATGTGTGTGTAAGTGTGTATTATATGTATATATATCATTATGCCATAGGGTAGGATTAGCAAGATTTATTTTTTTCAAAAATCTAAATAAAAATTAAACTACCAAAAAATCAATTTGTATTTAAAAACTCAACCTTTTTTTTTAAGAAAAAAAAACAAACTATCAATTTGAAGTTTTCGAAAACCATTTTAAAACTAATTTTTAAACCAGTTATAAGTTTAAAATCAGTGCTAATGTGATTGCTTGCTTGTTGTAATTGAAGATGCATAAAGTGTGATAGTGATCAGTACTCCATGTTTAAAGCAAACATAAAATAATTCTTCTATGTGATGGTCATTACCCCAATACTTTCAATTCAATTGTATGGGTAGTATCCTCACCCATTTTTATGTTTTGAAATTCTTTGTTCTGGTATGGTAAAGCAAGAGTAGAGAGTCATAAAAGAGAGAAAAGGAAAGCAAAAGTTTCCATAAGCGAACCTTTTCTCCCAAAAAAAAAAATTAAAAGAAAATTTGTGCATGCCTTGTCTGTTATTAGGACCTTGTGTTCAAAATGTGCTGTAGCGTTGGCCAGTGGCCATTCATTGTCTGTTAGGACCTTGTGTTCAAAGCTGTCAAAGTCAAATTTGAGTAAATTTTTAATTTGGTGTCACCTTTCACCCAAAGTTTCAGCTAGTCCGTCTCATGATAATACAAACTAATGATTTACACTCTCCAAAAGTGGGGACTGAGGGAGTGATGGCTGATCAATCACTACCTTTGTTACTTATGTATAAATTACATTCTATTATGAATCAAGTATATGAAGACAGTCCTAGCTCAAAAAATTAATCCATTAAACAAGAGGAGTTTTATAACTAAAAGTAGTACTACATATCGAATTTATTATTTTAATTACTCTGACATGTAACTCAGAAAATTGCCATCCTATTTAAGAGAGAGATCACGTTCACAGCATTTTTATTCCATTGACATTGATCTTATGGCAGCTCTTACTCCAAATCCTTTTTATATAATGAAGTTTGAATGGAAACTAAAAGCGGTGCACATTTAATTACTATAGCATGTCATCAATTACTTGGTTTGAATGAAGGGTAGACTTTGATTAACGTTACACACATTTGTAGTAGTTTGTGTTGATATTCTCCACAACCCGTAATTGGTAATGACACATTTCTTCCAAATGGAATTCATGTTTACAACAAAACCAGCTCAATGACAATGAAAATGTGAGGTCCACACTTCAAAGAATAACGTAGTACATGTCTCCTTCATAATGGCTTTATGGTTTGGTGATGGAGAGAAGTTGCTGGTCTCTATTACCACACGCGTTCCAATTCCTTTAGCCGCAGGTAATGGCATTTCAATAGATATTATCACAACAGCATTTGAACCTGTGTTCAATGCAAAACCATGCCCTTTCCTCCGTACATTGACGTTTAAGGTAATTAAATGTACACGACCGTACGTGCAAGTTGATGTTCAGAAGGGGCCAGGAATATGTAGTCTGCAAGTAGACGTAGTTGGATGGATATAACTCAATAAACATGTGATTAAAGGCAGGGGTGGAGCTAGAAGTTTGATATAAGAGTAACCGATATAAATTTTTATGTTTAATTATTAATTTGGTCCCTAAATTATTTTAAATGATTTAATTTGATCGCTAAATTTTTAAAATATTCAATTTGATTCCTAAATTTTTAAAATATTCAATTCAATCTTCAAGTTTTTAAAAATAAATCAATTTTGATCTTCAAATTATTTTAAATAATTCAATTTCATCTTTAAATTTTTAAAATTTTAGAAATCAAATTAATTTATTTTTAAGAACTTCAATACACATTTGAATATAATGGATAACAAAACTTATAAATTCCTTAGAACTGCTTTATTTTTCATAAATATAATTCAAACATAATTTTGAACAAGATTTAATAAAGGCTGAAATAACAATAAACATCACAAAATATATATCACTATATCAATAAATGGATTTCTAAATACCAATAATTTAGCTATATATATATAAACTAAACATTTACTATTTATTTTTTACATTAAGATGAGAGGTGTTGGACATTTTAGTGTAATTGATCTCTTTATTATGTTAAAATAAGAGTGCACGCTTGTTTTAATGTAATAACGAGATGTTCGGTTTAGGCAAATTTTGGAAGTTACATGGAAGTTACTAAAACTTCCATCAACGGTTGGAAGTTACATGGAAATTACTAAAACTTCCATCAACGACAGTTTTTAAAAAGAAAAAAACTTTCATCAACCGTCAAAAACCACTTGTTCTTTGATCATAAATAATCATTCTGGTTCAGAAAGCATAACGGGTGACAAAACATACAAGACCAAAACAAAACTCTTGAATTATAATCTTCTGATTTTATACACGACTTCAAATTTATCCAGTATCATCTCGATTTTCAAATTAACCAACAAAAGATTGAATCAAATCTTTCGAGATGACGAACGATAGTTCGAAGATGGCAAGCAAGTTTATGAAGTTGGACAAGTTTGAAGGGCAGGATTTCAGAAGATGGCAGAAGAAGATGCACTTTCTCTTGACACCATTGAATGTGGTGTATGTGCTGAGTACACCGATGTCGGTGTTTATGGAAGACGAAACTCTGGATCAAACAAGGAAGCGTTCGAAATGGGAGAACGGCGATTACAGTTGTCGTGGACACATTCTGAACGGTATGTCTGACTCTCTCTTTGATATTTATCAAAATGTTGAGTCTGCTAAGGAATTATGGGACTCTCTTGAATCCAAGTATATGGCAGAAGATGCCTCAAGTAACAAATTCATAGTTAGTAATTTCTTTAATTACAAAATGATTGATTCGAGGCCTGTTATGGAACAATATAATGAACTGCTGCGGATTTTGGGTCAGTTTACTCAACATGATTTGAAAATGGATGAATCCATTGCAGTTTCATCTATAATTGATAAACTGCCTTCTTCTTGGAAAGACTTCAAGCATACCTTGAAACATAAGAAGGAAGAGTTGACTCTGGTTCAACTCGGTAGTCATTTCATGATTGAGGAGTCGCTGAGGGCTCAGGAAATTGACAAAGTCAATGATAAAAACGTAGCAGGTTCCTCTTTCGTTAATATGGTAGAGGAAAGTGGAACAGTTAAGCAAAATTACAATGCTAAAGGTAACAAACGAAAATTTCAAGGAAATAAGAACAAAGGTCCAAACAAACAGACAAAATTGTCATGTTGGAAGTGTGGGAAACCTGGTCATTTAAAGAGGGATTGTCGGGTGTTCAAAGGAAAGAACAAGGCTGGCCAAAGTGGGTCTAATGATCCTGAAAAGCAACAAGGTCAGATTGTAGTGAATAATTTTAATTCGAATACGAATTCAAATTATGTATCACTAATATCTAATGCATGCTATGTGCAGGATGATGACGTTGCTTGGTGGTTTGATTCGGGAGCAACAAGCCATGTGTGCAAAGATCGTCGTTGGTTCAAGGAATTTAGACCAATCGATGATGGCTCTATTGTGAAGATGGGCAATGTTGCAACTGAACCAATCCTAGGATTAGGTTGTGTGAATTTAGTTTTTACTTCCGGAAAAAGTTTGTATTTGGATAATGTCTTATTTGTACCTGGTATTCGTAAGAACTTATTGTCTGGTATGGTTTTAAATAATTGTGGTTTCAAGCAAGTACTTGAAAGTGACAAGTACATCTTGTCAAGACATGGTTCGTTTGTTGGATTTGGTTATCGTTGTAATGGAATGTTTAAATTAAACATTGATGTTCCTTTTATTCATGAATCTTTTTGTATGGCCTCATGTAGTTCTATAACTAATATGACAAAATCAGAAATTTGGCATGCTAGATTAGGACATGTTCATTACAAAAGATTAAAAGATATGTCAAAAACAAGTATGATTCCTCCTTTTGATATGAACATTGAAAAATGCAAAACTTGCATGTTGACCAAGATCACTAGGAAACCTTTTAAGGATGTTAAAAGTGAGACTAAAGTCTTAGACCTTATTCATAGTGATTTGTGTGATTTGCATGCTACTCCATCATTAGGTCATAAAAAATATCTTGTTACTTTTATTGATGATGCATCAAGGTATTGTTATGTATATTTATTAAATACAAAAGATGAAGCTCTTGATAAATTTAAAATTTATAAGAAAGAGGTAGAACTTCATCAAAATGGGCTAATCAAAACTCTTCGTATGGATAGGGGAGGTGAGTATTATGATCCGGTTTATTTTCAATCTACTGGAATAATACATCAAACTACAGCTCCCTATACACCACAACAGAATGGTGTAGCCGAAAGGAAGAATAGAACCTTGAAAGAAATGGTGAATTCCATGTTATCCTATTCGGGTCTAAGTGAAGGATTTTGGGGTGAGGCTATGTTGACAGCCTGTTACTTGTTGAACCGAATTCCTAACAAAAGGAATAAGGTTACCCCATATGAACTTTGGCACAAAAAGACACCAAATTTGAGTTATCTCAAAATTTGGGGATGTAGGGCTGTAGTCAGGCTTACAGAACCTAAAAGGAAAACCATATGTGAAAGAGGTATAGATTGCATATTTATTGGATATGCTGAACATTCTAAAGCATATAGATTCTATGTGCTAGAATCTAATGATTCTGTTGCTGTGAACTCGGTTATAGAGTCATGGGATGCTATCTTTGATGAACAAAGGTTTACATCTATACCTAGGCCAAAGGACATCAATTCCATATTGAAAGTCTCAGTTAATATTGAGGATATACCTTCAACTAGTACTGAAACTAGAAAGAGTACGAGAGTAAGAAAGGCTAAGTCATTTGGTGATGACTTTCAACTCTATTTGGTTGAAGGGTCAAGGAATGATATTGAATTTCAATATCAATATTGCCTTAATGTTGAGGAAGACCCAAAGACTTTTAGTGAAGCAATGGCTTCAAGGGATGTTGTATTCTGGAAAGAAGCAATCCAAAGTGAGATGGATTCCATCATGCAAAATAATACCTGGAAATTGGTTGACTTACCTCCTGGATGTAAGCCATTAGGATGTAAGATTATCTTTAGGAGAAAGATGAAAGTGGATGGTACTGTTGACAAGTACAAAGCCAGATTGGTTATCCAAGGCTTTAGGCAAAAGGAGGGTATTGATTTTTTCGATACATATGCTCCTGTTGCTAGGATATCCACTATTAGACTATTGTTAGCACTTGCTGCTATCCACAATCTGGTGATTCACCAAATGGATGTGAAAACTGCATTCTTAAATGGTGAATTGGATGAAGAGATATACATGAAGCAACCTGAAGGGTTTGTTATGCCAGGAAATGAAAATAAGGTGTGTAAACTGATGAAATCTCTTTATTGCTTGAAACAAGCGCCTAAACAATGGCATCAAAAATTTGATGAGGTTGTGTTGTCTAGTGGTTTTGTTCTAAACCAAGCAGATAAATGTCTATACAGCAAGTTTGATACTCATGACAAAGGAGTTATCATTTGTCTGTATGTAGACGACATGTTGATCTTTGGTACCGACCAAGATCAAGTTGATGAAACTAAGGCATTTTTGTCTTCTAAGTTTGATATGAAAGATATGGGGGAGGCGGATGTGATCTTAGGAATAAAGATCAAACGTGGAAACAATGGCATTTCCATCTCTCAATCACATTATATTGAGAAGATATTGGAGAAATTTAATTTAAAAGATTGTTCTCCGGTAAGTACTCCCATTGATCCTAACCTGAAGCTATTACCTAATAAAGGTGTAGCAGTGTCTCAACTTGAATACTCAAGGGCGATAGGATCACTCATGTATGCAATGATTAGTACTAGGCCTGATATAGCTTATGTTGTTGCTAAACTTAGTAGGTTTACAAGTAATCCCAGTTCTCATCATTGGCAAGCTATGAATAGAGTATTCAAGTACTTAAAGGGAACCATTGACTATGGTTTGACATATACTGGATTTCCTTCGGTTATTGAAGGTTACTCTGATGCAAGTTGGATAACCAATATGGAAGATTATTCATCCACAAGTGGTTGGGTATTCCTCCTTGGAGGAGGTGTTATCTCTTGGGCATCCAAGAAACAGACCTGCATTACAAATTCAACAATGGAATATGAATTTGTAGCTTTAGCAGCAGCTGGTAAAGAAGCTGAGTGGCTAAGAAATTTGATCTATGAGATTCCATTGTGGCCCAAACCTATACCTCCCATGTCTATCAGGTGCGATAGTCAGGCTACTTTGGCTAAGGCATATAGTCAAGTGTATAATGGGAAGTCTAGACACTTGGGTGTTAGACACAACATGGTTCGGGAGTTAATCATGCATGGTGTGATATTAGTGGAGTTTGTGAGAACTCAGCATAATTTGGCCGATCATTTAACCAAAGGGTTAAGTAGAGATCTCGTGAAAAGGTCGGTTGTGGGATTAGGATTAAAGTCCATCTGAAATCTCTTATGTTAAGATACCCAATTCCCATCTAATATGACATTAGGTGCTGAATTCAATGTGGAAAGCTTAACATGTAGAGATTGGAACACATCATCGAAAGTATCCCAAAAGGTATGTGTTCGGTTCTGTAAGTTAAGGAGGTTGAAGTATAACTTCTCAATGGTTCTTTTGAAATATTGCATTTGCAGTGCAAGAAAGAAAAGGACTACCTATATAAGCATGAAGTTTAGCCGCTTCAAGAAGCTGGGACTTGGCTTTGATATGCTTATGAAGGATAGGGACACAGGCTAGTAAACTAGTGTCGAGCAAGAGTAATGTTATAAACTATTGTGCAGATTATCTTCATGTATTCATTATGAATAGAAAGGGTTCAATCCTTAGTGACACCCTGATATTCGAATATTTGAAACGTGTAATTTGCTAAGATGAAATTCAATCATCACGATATTTCATCTATGCAGTAGTTTGTGGTATGTTATGACTTTGGTGATTTGATCGGTAATTACACTAAAATGGGGGAGGTTTGTTGGACATTTTAGTGTAATTGATCTCTTTATTATGTTAAAATAAGAGTGCACGCTTGTTTTAATGTAATAACGAGATGTTCGGTTTAGGCAAATTTTGGAAGTTACATGGAAGTTACTAAAACTTCCATCAACGGTTGGAAGTTACATGGAAGTTACTAAAACTTCCATCAACGACAGTTTTTAAAAAGAAAAAACTTCCATCAACCACCAAAAACCACCTGTTCTTTGATCATAAATAATCATTCTAGTTCAGAAAGCATAACGGGTGACAAAACATACAAGATCAAAACAAAACTCTTGAATTATAATCTTCTGATTTTATCCGATTGAACAATTTTGGTTGAACCCCGAAATTTGATTCAATCTGAAAGTGTTATACACAACTTCAGATTTATCCAGTATCATCTCGATTTTCAAATTAACCAACAAGAGGGACCGAAAACAGTATTTAGCAATACAAATACACTTCAAAAACAAACTATTGTTCTTAACATATATTTATGGACCTGAAAAAATTAGGATAAAGGTATATGTACACCTTGAGTGAAAGAAAGAGAAAATACAAAAATATAGATATGAAAAAATGAAAGAAAAAAAGTAAAATAAATATCAAATAAATATTTAAAATATACGAGTGTTCATATAACATTATTTAAAAGGATGATGATATTTACAAATTTACAAATTTAAATGTCTCATTAATATTTTTTATTTCTTTTAATTTTTCTCTTCATGTCACATATATTATCAAATAAATCAACCATTTATCCTTCTTCTCCTTCAATCTCTCTTTAATGAGCAAAGATGCAAGATCATCTACATCGAAAGAATCAAGCACGATATTGGATAGAAGTGAATCCGTGCTTAATTAATAGGAACCCCATTCGGAATTTTTAACAAATTGTGCACCTTCTCTCCTATGAAATCCCGATATACATTTGTTTCAATTTTAATTCCTCAATTGCACTATTTTACTGGGACCCAGTGAGAAGTCGGGATTTGAGAATCCAACTTCTTAGGGAATTTTTTTTTTTTGAATTTTTTTTTTAATTTTAAATTTATTTTTTAGTTTAAATTATAATATAAGAAGTTAAGAAGTCAGGAATTGAGTAGCCGACGTACTTTATTTATTTTAAATATATTTTACAAAAATATTTTTTAAATAACATTTATTTTTTAAGAAAATGATGTTATTAAATATAATTTTTTTCTTATATTATTTAATTTTTAAAAGTTGATGATATTTTTGGTTTAATAATAATTAATTTATACAAAATTTTTGAACTTTTTATTTTTTTTAAATATGTTTTATAAAGAACACAATGAATATATAATTATCACATGTTAGTTATATTCTATGAAGAAATTAAAACTCTCAAATAACGGACAATACTATCAATAACAATTTAAAATAATAAAACGAAATTGAAACATAATAAAATAAAAAATAACGAAATGTACTAACAATAACAATTCAAGCATGAAAATGACAAAACTAATCACAGTTTGGAAGGTGTTGTGCAGCGGACTTGTATTCTTCCAATAGTTGGATTATTGGTTTGTTAAAAATAACTAAAATTTCTATTGGAGAAAAAGGCTTCCAGTAGTTGGATTATATTAACACCTTTAAATCATCTTCATTGGCTTTCAACTCTATTATCTGATATTCTATTAAATTTTTTGAATATTTTGTATGATCTAGCTATCAAATGAACAATTGCCTAACCAGTTGTGATTCGTGAATTACATAAGGAGAGTCTCTATAGGAGCAACTTGCTTGATGACAACCTTGAATTTCTTTATGCTACATCCTCAAGGAACTGCAAATCTTATTGGGTTTGTTCCAATGAAGGAGTAACCCAAAAAATCACCTTGTCGTAGTATCTTTCACTTGCCATTGTAATACAATATTGCATCATGAGTAGGAGTGATTGTGAATTGAAGTAGGTTAAGTATACCATCAAGTGTTCTATTGATGGTACATAATAATTCTATAAGGCCAACACATGAGTATTGCTCATTGCACATTAACATTGTGCAAACATCATCATTGTTTTTCAATTGCAGAGAATGAAAAAAAGATTGTTGACCTGCATCTATGGATGGTTGTCGGTAGTAGATTTCATCCACAAATTGGTCATTGGTTAGCCGAAGGGTATTGTGAATTCTACTCTTTAGTGTCTCAAAAGAACACTCATCAGGAACTCGCATCGATATTGGAGTAGGACATTGAAAATAAATACCAGTTTGGTTGTGAATGAGTGTTCCAGTGAAGGTATTTGGGAAAATGAATACTAATCTCGAGTTAGAAATGGTCTGAGTGTTTGTTTCTCCCAAGAATGTCATAATATTAAGATTGAATATGGTTTGTGAAGGTATGTTGCGTGGAAGTGTGTGGTTGTATTGAGGGTGTTTGGTGCCATTTATAGTTGTTTGAATATTTTCCTGTTGATGTTTATTGACACATGTCATTATTGTAATTTTGCTTTTATCGATATAGTGCATACTGCATAATGTTGTGAATTTCGACTGTGATTTTACCGTTACTTGGTGCACCAGAAGTCCATTATTAATTTCATACTTGATTTAAATTGTGAGTTATCAATTCAATGTCAGTTTTGTTGGTAAAATATTTATTGTTTTTTCAGACATGAGTAAATTGCAAAATGTTATCAATTTTGACTGTGATTTTATCCTACTACTTGGTGCACCAGACCGTCCATTATTACTTTCATATTTGAATGTAAATTGTGAGTTATCAAATCAATGTCAGTTTTGTTGGTGAAGCATGTATTGTTTTTCAATGACTTGGGTAAATTACAAAGTGCTGTCAATTTCAACTGTGATTTTACCCTAATGCCTGGATTAAGAGTTGTTTCATCACAACAATGACCAAAGCGACGACGAGGGTGTTGTCGTACCAACGTCACCTCCGTTGCAATATCACCAACCTAGGTGTCCAATGGAGTTGAACCTTGACCACCTACCACAATATATTGATCAACACCATTTCGTTCAGAAACAAGCCATGTACAACCACCAACCGGTGCACTTGAGGTTGACATAACATTCGATGAAAAAGTACAATGTATTCGAGCAGTCAAAGAATACAACATCAAAAATCATTTTGACTGCAAAATAATATATTTTGACCAGAGTATAAACTTTGTGTGTAAATCACATCAAAATGGTTGTACATGGAGCTTAGGCGCATACAATTCAAAGAAACATAAGAAATAGATTATCAAGAGTATCAAAGGTCATCACACTTGTCTCGCACCAATGCTCAGACAAGATCATCAGCAACTTGATAAACACATCATAGCACAGATCATCCAATCCACTGTCAAAACAAACCCAACAATGTCCATCAAAACATTCATGAATTACACTCCATCCTACAAAAAGATATGGTTAGCAAAGCAAAGAGCATTGGAGATGATTTATGAAAACTGGGAAGAATCATATGCCAAGCTGCCAAAACTTTTGGAAGATTTGCAATCTTGTGTTCCCGGGACTATAGTCGCTGCTCAAACATACTCTTCCTATTTGTGTTTGAGTAAGGAGAAAACATACGTGGCAAAAAATGCTTAAACGTGTATTTTGGTCATTTCGTCCATGCATTAATGGGTTTGCATATTGCAAACCCATTGTACAAGTAGATGGTACATGGCTTAACGAGAAGTATATTGGCACATTATTGATAGATACAACACAAGACGATGCTAACCATATCTTCCCGATTGTCTGTGCCATTGTAGAAAGGGAGACAACTTCAACGTAGGTTTTTTCTAAAGAATATGAGAATGCATGTTACTCCGCAAATTAACATTTCTCTCATTTCATATAGGCACCCCTCGATTATAAGTGCCTACAACAACACACAAATAACGTTTGGGTTCAGGACACATCCCATTTCCTTCGCGGTAACTCAAACTGCAAACATTTGAAAAAATCACTCGTGCATGCTAGTGAGAATCTATAATATTTTATTTCTTCGTTAAACTTTAATTTGAATCAAATTTCATAACGTATTAAATTGATTGAATATTTACAAGGTACGCAGACACAGAGAAGATGAACTGGCGACATCTTGGGGATATCCGTGCGAATAAGCCAATTGCAGCTGAATGGCTTGTTCAGTTACCCAAAAAATATTAGGTATAATGCTTCGATGAGGGGGAAAGTTGGAGACATATGACTACAAATTTATCTGAGTCGGTCAATTTCATGTTCAAAAGCACAAGACATTTGTCAATGTCATGGTTGGTTAAGGAGACGTACTTCAAGACCAAAAAACTCTTTGCTATTGGAGGCCGACAAACCCAAACAATGATCAACTCCGGCTCATAGTATTCCTAAGTCGTCTCTGAGGCAATGAATAGCAGTCAACAAGAATCAAATCAAATACGCATATTGTTAAGGAATTCGACAGACACAACTACACATTTATTATAACAGAGACCCAAGCCCCACTGGTGAATATCAAGCTAAACACATTTATTATATGCCGTCATTGTTCACTTGCACGTCTACGACTTTTCCTTTCCTTTGATTTACTGTCACACGAATTAATGTGACAAGAATATGAAGGAGATTAATGGGATAATCCTAATCCAAGAAAAAGGAGGAGTGTAAAAGGTCATCTCGTTTCAACTCGCATTCCTACAACAACAATGTCATAACAGAAACAATTGTTTCAACATACATGCATCTTCAATTTTCCCTTAGGCTAATATTATTGTTTATGTATTTTATTTATGATGCAATGTTCTTCTATAAATAAATTTTTAAACAAAAAATATTATCATTTTAAAAAAATGACATAAACAAAAAAATTATATTTAATAAAATAATAATATTAAAAGTTTTAATTTTTTTTATTAATGCTAAAATAATATTAAAAAAGCCAAGTCAATAATTTTTTTTAAAAAAAATTAAGATATTAACTAAAAAAATTAAATTTAAAAAAAAAACTTGAGAAGTCGGGTTCCCAACAAAGTAGTGTAGTTGAGAAATTAAAATTAAAACAAGTGTATATTGGGATTTAATAGGAGAAAAAGTGTGTAGTTTAATAAAAAATGCCTCCATTGCACAAGAATGTTTTTCTAAAGAGCAGTGATACACTGCCCACCTAAAACACATATCTGCTTATGTCACATTTTATATAATATTTTATCATTTAATATTTAATAAATAAAATAAAATTATTATACAATAAAATAATATTTTATCACGGATAGCTGATGGAGGTTGGATACTGTTAAGCGGGTTGTGTAACATTTTTCCCACAGTAAATTAGATTCGAAACCCAAATAAGAACCGGTGCTTGCTAAGGTCAATGGAGGGCCATGTGTTACATTATTTTATTAAAAAAAAAAAGTATTCCCTTGTAGCGTTAAACTAAGTAACAATAAAATAATATGCAACCGTTGGCAAATTGGTGAACAAAGCAAATTGTGTGAAACATATTTAATCACTATTTTTTTAGCATTTTTTTACCGTTAATATATTAAATATGAGTAACATAATTTATTTTTTTAAAGGAGTTGGAGGAGGCGATGCCTGAACAGGGGGATATGTTGCTGTGGAAAAATGCTTCCGCAGGGTCATTTTCGGTCAAGGATGCCTATTCAGTCATGGCTAAGGATTATGAATCTGTTGACACTTTTTTCTATGGCCAATTGTGGAAACTCTGTATTCCGAAAATTGTGGCAGTTTTTATTTGGAGGCTTTCGCTGAATAGAGTACCAACAACGGATAATCTTTACAAAAGGCAGTTGATTATATGTAGAGTGGAAATTGACTCTATTTCTTATACTCTCTTTTCGTGTAAGTTTGCAGCATTAGTGTGGAATCACTCACTACTACTAGAAATATTGGTTTTTAACATTGCTAGTTTAATATGGGTTTTAGAAAAAATCAATATTAACAAAAATGTGGTGTCATATTCGTAATTAACATGAGTTCATTAACATTGAATTTTTGTAAAATCGATGTTAACATGAGCTCGTTCTCATCAACTTTTTGTAAAATTGATGTTAACATGAGGTCATTAATTAAAAAAAACCAATGTTGTGCTTTAAGTTAATTAAAAACCCAAAACTCTTCTTGTCTTGTGCTCACTCTCCCAAATCCCCCTTTCACCAGAGCATCTGAGCATTTTCATCACTGTGACTCGCGATTGTCACCATTGTTGTTGTCGTCACTCTCGACTCTCACCATTGTCATGTCGTCACTTTCACTGTCGCCTGTCGATTTCATCGTCATTGTTCACTAACGTCAGTACATGTTCCGTCAGCCATTGTCACTCGCGACTGTCCTCCAAGGTTTGTTCTTCTTTTACTTAGCTGATAACTTGTTGGGATGTTGTCATTGTTGTGTTGTACTTTTGTTGATGAAATATTGTCTTACATTGAAGTTAGTTTAAATGAAGAAAATAGTTCTTCACACACACAGAAGAAGTTTATTGTCAAAAATAGTTTGGAATGACGATTGAAATCAGTTGAACATGAAATATATATTCTACATTCTCATAATATTGTTTATCCATGGCCATTTGCAGGTGACAACAAACCATTGTGTGAGCAATTGCCAAAGATTGGGCCCTGCAGGCCTTGCTTATACACTTGTGAGTTAGTCTTGTATTTACTACATTCTATCTCTTTTTTTTTTGTGCCATACCTTAAACTTGGTAAAAATTGAGTTCCTAGAGTTGCTTCTCTTGTTGTGTTTAAGTAATAATGGTCAGTAAAATGGGCAAGGCATTTTGACCCAGGTTTTTTATGGTTTGTTTTATAGTTATTTAATTCTGAAAAATGATGAAAAGAAATGTAATGTTAACCCAACCTCATATATAAAAAAGCCTAAAAGTAGAATGTGTACGAAGCAAGCTAATTGTCTTTATTTAAAATCATTATAGCAACTTCAATAAAGTTTCTCTTCTAACTGTCTGCTTTGGCTAATCAACTATCATCAATAATTGTGTGTCATCTAAACTCCTATAATATCACAATCCTTGAATTAATCATTGTAAGCAATCCTTGTTTGGAGACAAGAGAGTGAAGTTTCTACTGCTATTTGCCTATTGGGTTGCTACTCCATGTTTGACCTATGCATTATTGTTGTAGACCTTTGAGAAGGTTGTTATGACTTGTGATTTTGAAAGAAATGTTGTCTATAATTGTTGTTGTAATATGGAATATTTGTCATGCACATTGCCGAAATCATAATGTAACTTATGCATGCTTCCTAGGCTTGTATTTGTCATGGCACCAATAAACCTGCTGCAACATGTATTTGTCAAGATTCATAACAGAATGTTGTTTGCCAAATGAACTTGGTAAAATATTTTATCATTATATTTAGATGCTTATGCCCAAGAATTTAGAGACTTGAATACCAAGATAGAATCAAATCAAATATAGTTTGTTAATATGATCGTTCCCATTAGACATAACATAATACAGTGGCTAAAGTAAAGTCAGGCAGACTCAAGCCTAACTGCTTATGTAATTTTGTAGGCACTTTTAGTTTTGTTGTTTGCATCGTGATTACCATATTCATTGTTGGAGACTATTAGTGAGCATTATCACAGGTACAAATGTTTTTCATACTTTTGTTAGGCTCTTTTTTCTTATGAGTCCTTTTTTACCTTGTTTTATGTCATTAATCACTATTGGTTTGTATATAATTATTGTTCATCATGAGTAAACTTTAGATTCCCGTTTTAGATTTAATACAACGATTCTTGTGAACAGTTTGCATTAATCGTTGTATTGAATCTTGAATTGTCCGTTTGGACAATTTGGGAAATGACATATTTTTATAGTACATTTATGTGTAAAGGTTAAGTTTATTTTCTTAAATTTGATGAAATTTTGGTATAATGCATTTCTCTTTGTTCTCTGAGTGCACACTTGATTGCCATGGAATTAATCTCACCGCTTTCATGTCGTGTACTTGGAGATCAATGCGAAATGTTGCTGAAAGTTTGTCAAATTTAACAAAAGAGACTTAACCTTGATGCATGAATGTACTATAAAAATATGTCTTCCTGAATGGCATAGGGTCACACCTTTAATGAAAAAGTGAGATTTTTATGCATCGAAAAACTTTGTGAGTATCACAAAGTTATTAATTAGATGGATCGAAGTTGGACGAACGCAAGTCGCATGAGCCCTATGTATGAGGAAGACATGGAATAGTTCTTGGAATCCGCCTTTGAAAGAAGTCGACTGGATGACGATGGAAAATATTTTTGTCCTTGTATAAACTGTATGAAAGAGAGATGACAACTACTCAACGACATATGGGAACATCTACTGTGTGATGGGATTAAGAAGAATTATACGACATTGATATGGCATGGTAAATTGATAGACATGCAGAGGGAATCCCAATCTGACCCTTGATGTACAAATGCGAGATCACTTAGAGGAAATGATTTGTGATCTTAGACAAGAATCTTTTCAACCAGCACAAGCCCCAATGTATGATACATTGCAAAGTGATTCGAAGAAGCCTTTGTATCTAGGGTGCAAGAAGTCTTTGACGTTGTTGTTAATGGTGTTAAGTCTGGTTAATGCTTCACTTCACTTCTTCAGGTGTTGCAGGATATGCTTCCAAAGGAAAATACGTTGCCAAAAAGTTATTATCAAGCGAAGAAGATACTATGTCCAATGGGTATGGGGTACCAAAAGATTCATGCATGCTTGAATAATTGCATATTGTATAGTGTCATACCCTAATTTCGTCCGGGAGTGCTTACGGTTGGTCCTTGAACCTTCTTTGCTTCCTTCGGAACCCTCAAAAACAAGCATCGTTGCGTAATCCGTAAACTTTTGCAATATTCCAGAAGGAAAATGAGTATTGTTGCGCAATCCATAAGGTTTCACAACATTCCAGAAAGAAAATAGGTGTCCTTACGTATTCCGTAAAGTTCCGTAACTTTTCGGAAAGAAATCAATAAAAAAACACATAAGGGGGTGTATTTAGTGAACAAGGGGGTGCAAATAGCCACCATGCCCACTTGGGCCTTCCTGAGGGTTCTAAAAGAAGGCAGTGCCTTCTGGTGGAAGCAACCCTGCTCGCCTAGGCGAGCTAGGCGGCAACCACCTCCCTTTTTTCTCCTATAAATAGGGTAAAGAGGGCAGAGCAAAAATGTTCAGCCCTTCTGGTATTGAGAAATCTCTCGAAATTAGCGAGAAAAATTGTTTTCGTGAGAAAAATCCAAGTTGAGGTGCTTCCGTAACGCTTCCGAGACATTTCCGTAAGCGATTTCGTAAAGATTCTTCACCGTTCTTTATCGTTCTTCGTTTGTTCTTCGTCATTCTTCGGTCTTCAACCGGTACGTTCCTGAAATCGAATCTTTCAATTCATTCTATGCACCCTTAGTGGTCCCTACTTGTTTTGCGTACTTTTGTTTTCATTACGTTTGTTTTTCGTACCCCCTTTTGACGTGCTTTAATCGTTTATTTAAGTCGTTATCTCACCTAATAAATGATAAAATGAATTTCAACCGATCATTTGTGTTGTAATCTCGTTTAATCACTGTTAAAATAAAATCCAACCGATCGTTCACGTCATAACCTCGTTCAAAATCAAAAATAGGGTAAAATAATTATAAAATAATCAAAATATCTTTGAATAAAATAAAAAAAAAAAATCAATCGGACGTTTTTTGGAAATTTCCTTGAATGAATTGACTAATAACCAAAGTGAAACTAAAGCTAAAATCAACTCACAAATCAAGCTTTGTTCGCAAAAATCACTAAAAAACCGTTTTAAGGTCCAACGTCTTAAAATGATCCTCTTTGCTTTTATCGGTTGACATGGACCATTCAAAAGCATAAAATCAATATATAACTTTACCGCTTTTGCCGACCACCTCAAGAGATCGTTAATGGTCCAAACTCCTTAACGTTTCTCTCCTTTCAAAATCAAAAGATCGTTTTATGGTCCAACACCTTAAAAGACCTTTGTTCAATTAAAATCTATCTTTCGAAAAAAGATAAAAACAACTTAACCAATGTTTAGTTCTGAAAGAACTACGTAGGTCTAATTTCCTCATCGCAATTGAGGATACGTAGGAGCGAGGGAAACACCTTTGTCGATCACACCAAAATTAAAAACATAAAAAAGCACAAAAACATAAAAAGACATAAAAAGGGAAAATAAAATATTTTGAAGTCATATTCGCACGCTTGATTATAGGTTGTTGTCCCTTGTGATGGACGCGTGGGGTGCTAATACCTTCCCCGTGTGTAAAAACAACTCCCGAACCTTTCACGATTAAAGTTCGTAGACCACATGTTTTAGTTTTTCCGACGTTTTCCTCGAATAAATGTTGGTGGCAATCCCGTGCATTTTCCTCCCTTGGAAGACGCATCCGTGAGTCTCGCGTCGCCCTTCCGCCGAAGGGTAGGTTACGACATATAGAAATGAGTTTGAAGAAATGCACAACTACCCAAGGTATGGGGTATCATAGTACAAAGTGAAGGATGATGACGAGTGTAGCAGTGATGAAAGCACCAAGAAAAGCCCCCCAACGAAGGTGTTATGGTATCTTCCAATCATTCCAAGGTTCAAGCGTTTGTTTGCTAATGCAGATGATGCAAAAGACCTTACATGGCATGCAGATGGGAGAAAATGCAATGGAATGCTCCACCATCCAGCTGATTCCTATAAGTGGAAGAAGATTAATAATTTGTATCTGGAATTCGGCAAAGTGGCAAGAAATATTAGGCTTGGACTTGCCAGTGATGGAATGAATCCGTATGGCAGTTTAAGTACTCAGCACAATTCATGGCCTATTTTGCTAGTAAATTACAACTTGCCTCCTAGGCTGTGCATGAAGCAAAAATACATGATGTTGCCTATGATGATTTCGGGCCCAAGACAACCAGGAAATGACATTGATGTTTATCTCAGTCCCTTGATTGAAGACTTTACAAAGTTGTGGGACGAGGGGGTTGATGTGTTTGATGTGTATCAAAATGAAACATTCAAGTTGAGTGCTATGCTATTTTGTACCATTAATAACTTTTCAGCATACGGGAATTTGAGTGGATACAATGCTAAGGGCCATTATGCATGCCCTATCTGTGAAGGAGACACAAACTATGTACAACTGAAACATGGAAGAAAAACAATATACACTCGTCATCGACGTTTTCTAAAAGCTTATCACCCTTACCAGCGATTGAAAAAAGCTTTTAATGGAAATCAAGAGTATGATAGGGTGCCAATACCATTAACTGGTGAACAGGTTCTTGAGCAAGTTAACGACATCAATACTGTATTTGGAAAGACCCAAAAGAAGGAAAAAAAAGTAAAAGCTCCATATGGAAGTAGAGGTCGATATTGTTTGATCTTCCATACTGGTCTGATCTGGATGTCAGGCATTGTATTGATGTTATGCATGTTGAGAAAAATTTTTGTGATAGTGTCATTGACACACTTCTTAACATTCAAGGCAAGATAAAGGATGGTTTGAATACTCGCCAAGATCTATTTAAGATGGGTATACGAGACCAGTTACATCCAAGGTCTGATGGTAACAAAATATATTTGCCTCCAGCTTGTCATACTTTGTCCAGAAAGGAAAAGATAACTTTTTGTCAATGTATGTGTCATGTCAAAGTGCCACAGGGATACTATTCAAATATTAAGAGCCTTGTGCAGTTAAAGGATCTAAAGTTAGTTGGCTTAAAGTCTCATGATTGCCAGGTGTTGATGCAACAATTGTTAGTTGTGGCGATGCGAGATATTTTGCCTAAAAAAGTCAGGCATGCCATAACTCACCTGTGTTTTTTCTTCAATGTCATATGTAGCAAAGTCATTGATCCTCTCAAGTTAGATGAGCTACAAAATGAGGCTGCTATTATCTTGTGTCAGTTGGAGATGTATTTTCCTCCTTCATTTTTTGACATCATGGTTCACTTAATTGTTCATCTAGTGAGGGAAATTAAATGTTGTGGTCCCATTTGTTTGTAGTGGATGTACCCGGTTGAGCGATACATGAAGATCTTAAAAGGGTGTACAAAGAATCTAAATCATCCCAAAGCATCTATTGTTGAAAGGTACATTGCGGAAGAAGCTATTGAGTTTTGTTCCGAGCACATGGAAAAGGAAAAACCTATTGGGGTTTCGGAGTCTCGGCATAACGAAAGAGTGGGAGATAAGGGTTCAAGAGGATTGCATGTTATCACTCCAAGTCTAAAAGAATTGCAACAAGCTCATTTGAATATACTGAATAATAGTAATGAAGTTTTGTCATACATAGTTCGTCATGAAGCTTTAGTCAATGAATGTAACCCAAAAATGACCAAGAATAGGGTGTTGAAAGAGCATAACAAGACTTTCCCAAATTGGTTTAAAGATATAATCTTCGGCGACCATAATGCATCTAAAACGTTAAGGAAGTTAGCAGATGCGCCTAAAAGAAATGTTATAACTTGGCAAGGATACGATATCAACAAGTATTCATTTCATACTAAATCACGAGACGACAAGAGTACAATGCAAAACAATGGTGTAAGTCTAAGGGCTGAATCCCAACACTTTGCTATTGTACATGATGACAATCCCCGTGTAGCTTCCATGTCTTACTTTGGAGTCATTGAAGAAATCAAGGAGATTAATTATGTAAAATTTAGTGTCTGTGTTTTCAAGTGTAAGTGGGTAGATAACAATATCAGTGTGCAGACCGATGATTCCGGATTTACTTTGGTAGCTCTGAAGAAGCTCGCTTATCAGAATGAACCTTTCATTATGGCAGAACAAGCTAAACAAGTATTTTATGTTCAAAATCCTTGTGATGAAAGATGGTCAGTGGTTGTACACGAAAAAACAATTGGCATTAATATTAAAGATTATGATTCAACCCTTGATACTTATGTCACTCCTTTCTCCACACAAATGCTGAGTAACGTCAACAAAGAAGAAGAAGTTAATGACGTCCTCGCAAATCGTAACGATCATGATGAAGGAGAATTAATTAACATCGTATAATGTAATTTATTTTATATTTACTTGCTTTGTTAATTTTAGTTACACAACTTAAAATAGTTTTCATACCTTGTTTAATTAATGTTGTTTTTTAATAGGCACATGGCTACTCCACCCAGCTCACCTCCTCCATCTCCTAAGTCAACAACACCTTTTCCACCGTCTACATTGAAGAAGACAAGAAAAGCAACACGACTCAGGTCGCTCGCTACTAGACCAGTTGGGGTGGAGAAACCAGTTGTTCATGTTGATCCTGCCACTAGGAAAGCTGATGGTCCCCAAAAAAAAGAAATTAAGAACATATTTGCGGATTGTCATTCATGATAAGGTAGATGTTACATATGATAATTGGAAACAAGTCCATGTTGCTCAAAAGGATCTTATCTGGGAGGATATTCAGGTATTTCAATTAAATGTTGAATGTTGTTGTAATATATTGTACTAAAAATCCTAATTTTTAATTGACTAACTACAAAATGTATTTATTGTATCACAGGCTGAATTTGATATTCCTGAATCATCCAATTTAAAGACAAAGAAAAAGATACTTCAGACCGTAGGAGAGCAGTGGAGGCAATTTAAGTCAGATTTGATCTCCAAATGGGCCCTGGCACACGGCAAGAAGGGTGAGGATGACAAAGTCTGTGAGAAGTACGGAATAAGCAAAGAGAAGTAGACCTAGTTTTGGTAGAGTTGTAGTGACCCTTCATGCGAGGTTAGTTGATTTTCATTTTCTTAAACTTCATATTTACATATTATTGACAATTGTATTAAGTTAATGTTATGTGTTATTTTCACAGGATGTTTGAAAGAAGGCACATGCCATTCAGAAAGAAAACATTGCCTCTCACGTGTTGTCTCGTGGGGGTTATGATTTTCTAGAAAAAAGTTGATAGAGGAGAAGCAAAAGAAATGATTGGAGGAAGCAGCCCAATCCGGGAGCACTAACACAGTAGTTGATCCTCCATCTTCCATTAGACGACACGTGAAGTGGAAGATGGCTCGCATGAAGGAAACTGGTCAAATGACGTCTGAGGCTGCAAAGGAAATTGCAAAAAGGATTGTAAGTCACTTTCATTTGTCTGTGGTCATTTTTTGTGATAATTGTTGGATAAGTAAACCAATTTTGTTTCGTCTGTTGACTATAGGATTCCTTGGAGGAGCAGGCCTCACAGGGAAGCTTTTTCGCCCATGGACGTCAAAATGTACTGACTATTGCCATTGGGCAATAGAGCACCTTGGTCGTGTCCGTGCTCCTGGAGCCGGTGTCACGATCAAACATTACTTTGGACCGGCTTCAAGGGGCTCTTGCACCTCTTCGTCCATGGCTACCAAAGACCTAGAGCAGCTGACACAAAAGATCAGAGACCAGCTGGAGGTGTCGACCACACAAAAAGTGACTCAACAATTAATGATGTCCTTTAGCCAGATGCAATCGTAGATGCAATCACAAGGACTCGCACTACCTCCTGAGGCTGAGGTTGGTCCTTTTACTGTTCGTGCCAGCACAAAGGAAAGTTGTGTTGATCCCTCAGGACAGGACCCAAAAATGGGTGACTCGAAAAAATTTAGGTTGTATGTCAATGATAGTCCTTCCCAACTCGTTGCTCTTGGAAGAGTTTATGAGGGGTCGACGACCATCCACAATGTTCCTTAAGAAATGATCATGTGAAGGTTGGTGTTGAGGAAGTCTGACATGCTAATGCTCGCATTCATGTACCCACTCAAAAGGTTCAGTTAGTGGAGCAGGCACTTAACACCTTCCTTGCTTGGCCGACACATCTTGTAAAGCCTTTTTCAGAACAAGTATTTCAA
Source organism: Glycine soja (assembly GCF_004193775.1). Taxonomy (NCBI): domain Eukaryota; kingdom Viridiplantae; phylum Streptophyta; class Magnoliopsida; order Fabales; family Fabaceae; genus Glycine; species Glycine soja. Next base: position 20,389,746 of record NC_041019.1, read on the forward strand.
TTTGTTTTTTTAATAATTATTAATAAGTGATTTGTTACAAATCAAGTTTTGACTGTCATTCGCTTAATGTTTATTAACTATGTAGGATAAACAGGAAGTTGAGGGACCAACAAAGCCTATAGATATGTCGGATCCTGACGTTGATCCCTCGTACCTGATGACATTGACCATTCCGCAGCTTTTCCTCAAGTCGTTGCACATGTAGTGGGATGCTAGCGTGTTTGGGTGTATAATGATAACTTCCCGTTGTACATAAAGCATGAAGATCTTTCTAAAATAGCTCACGATGGTCAATGTTTGAGCATCTCTATTATACAATTGTGGATTCTATAAGTCACTTTACATTATTGTATATTACCTAACTAATTGTTTTATATTCATGCATAATTTACTATATTTTAACAACAATAGGCATATAACTGAGACAAGTATGCGAGCGGGGAATGCCGATGTGTATGGATTCCTCGAGCCACAGTCTATACAAAGATCTGGAGAATCGCAATTTGAATCATAAGATTATATTAAGAAATGGATGCAGAATTCACAAAGAGATGTGTACCTAGAAGCCTACTTGAATGGGTAAGTTAAACTGAACAAATAAATTTAAATCATGTATGCTTTATAATAACTTGATATTCTCCAATATAGTGCGCATTGGCAAATGGTCATCTTTTGCCTAAGGACAATGTTGTCATATTTAGTTTTGTTCCTTGCACAATAGGCCCGACAACTACTTCAAAGGAATTATTATCAAGTCAGTTATATTTTGTAATACATTTACTTTATGATTACAATTTGACATCAATATTTTTATTGTATAATACACATTCATGTTTCTCTTAATCAGTGCTTTGAAGGGATTCAACGACAGTCTAGGAAATAAATCCAAGGTTGCTGCTAGATGGGTTGTAGTTAAAGTAAGTCATTTAAATAATGTGTCATGTCTTAAAAATTAAATTTTATTACGCTTCAGCTAACTTTGAATATCTAAATATCCTATTCAATTTAGTATAATAAGCAAAAAAAGGAGCACTAAGTGTTGGTACTACATAATGCATTGGATGTCAACAATAGTCCTAGGAGGTTTCAAGGATAATTGGGAAACGGTAATTGTTTACTTCAAAACCAATTCAATTTCTTATAATTGTTATTATTTAGACTCATCTATTAATTTATGTTTTATTATATCACGCAGTATTTTACTGATCAAAGACCATTGGAACCAGAGAGAATGAAGGCAATTCGCATTCAGTGGGCAAGATATTAGTTGAAAGTTAAAAATCAAACACTAGGAGTTTGAGTAATTTTAGAATGCTAAAGTAGTCATTATGTTAATTTAGATTAGGTTACAAATGATTTTATGTATTGACTTTCATTTTTCTAATAATTCATTGTAAATATTCAATTATATATTGTGGACAAAATTTAAACTACTTGATAAAAACTGTTTGGTCTAGTTCTGTTTTTCAATTTATAGGTTACTTGGCTTAATTACAAAAACAGACAAGATATTAAAAAAATATAAAAAACAACATTGAGTTTTTGGAAAATTGATGTTACCATTTAAAAACAACATTAGTTTTTTGGAAATTGGTTTTCATAAAAAAAACAGATGTGGACTTCTACATATTTTTTTTGTTATTTTTTTATGATACAAAAACTGATGTTAATGTTAAGACTTTTAACATCGGTAGTTTCAACATCAATTAATAATCGATGTTGAAAGTCCTTAATAACCAATGTTAAAAGCCTATTTTCTAGTAGTGACTACTATAACTGGTTGGGAATTATGCAGTGTGGGAAAGTGAGGTTCATGTGTTATGCAATCATACTCTTTATATGAAGCAACTTATGTTTCATTTGAGGATGAGCCTTGTGTATCCAAGGGGTGGGGTCTCGAGACTTGTTGGTTGTGGGTTCATTATGAGGTGGGTTTCACGTAAATATCATTTGCACACTTTGTGCTACTAATATATTAATACTTTTTTGCTGATAAAAAAAACAATTTTTTTTACACAACCATTATTCTCAAAGTTTCTCTTTTATTCAAAGTTCAATCCCATCCAATTTTTTCACTCACATATCTCAAATCCTCAACTTTCTCTTTTTATTTATTTGCGTCCAATGGATCCAAAACCAATTCAATCTTAATTATTGGTTAAATTTGACGCAAAATTACTAATTTCTCTCTAATCCAAAATTTCAAAATCCTTTAATTTCACTAAACCTACAAAATAACCCAAATATGATCGATTTTCAATTTTCTATCATATTCCTATCAATTTCCCATATTTCAATCATCACCATTTAACCACTATATGGATCATGGCACTTCTATGGGGTATTAGCGGAGGGAAATCTTGTGAACAAGATCAAGAAACAACATCTGAATCACAAGCTCCACTATCTGTGAAGAAGAAAGAGAAAAGTCAATTATTACACAATAAAGAGTGAGGCCACCATGGTTGAAGATAAAATTCTCATTAAATCAGGACTAAATATTTTCAAGGAACCAATTGTCAGGGTAAACCCAAAGTAGACATGCTTTTTTGTTAAGGATTTGAGATTATTACAATGAGGATCATGGTGACTTTAGTGTGGGGGTGGGTGATTTTTATGGAACCGTCGACAAGGGAGTATAGTTTTTTGATAAGGGACATTTTTGAAAAACAAATTGAAAATGAGAGTGGATATAGCCGCCTACATTCAAGTTGATAGAAACAGGTGGTCTTGTTGGGGTGGAGCTTAGGCCCAAAATTAAGTGATCCAAAGATTATATTGAATGGACCTAAGTTATTGTAGTTATTTGATTTTTTTTCTTTGTGAATTTGGGATATTCCTCAACTGAGTGTTAAGGACTAATATCTCGAGGTACTGAGATCCATTTAAGGGACTGTAAGGAAAGATATCACAAAAAGGGGAGGGGTTGAATTGTGATTTAAAGTAATTGTTCAAATCTTGTGAAAACAACAGGTTTTTTCATCTGTATAGAGAACTTTGTAAGAAAGCAAGTCACTCCTTATCACAAGATCACTTTAGACGATGAGAAAAACTAATTTTCAAAGATGCAATTTATCTTATAACTATTAAAACACAATCCAATCCCAATGTTTGTTAACAAACAGAAAAGAAACAAGAACAAACAGAGATAGAGATTTATATTGGTTCATCTCTACCACTGAGACTTGGTAAACCACCAAGTTTGATTAACACCCAGTATTTTTTCTTCTACTAAGCTACTGCTGGCTGTAAACAAATCAAACAAGATTTGTGATGAAAGATGCCTTAGAGACTAACACACAATTGTCTTACAGACGCATGAACTATCTAAGCACTTAGCCTTTTTCTCTCAAGATGTTCAAAGTATTTTGAGAGCTTTTATATTCTTACAAGAATATAATAAAAAAGTCTTGTTGAAGAAGGAGAGTAAGAAAAATTATGTGTAGAAGATGAACTCATTTAGTCTTAAAAAACTTATGGTTTTTATAGGCCTTCGACTATAGATATTCGTCGTCTCATAATGGGTAGATCTTGCTTTGATCTTTGTCTGATATGGAAAAAAGTCATTGGGTGCATTTAATGCACTTCCTTTCCTCATGCAGAGATCCCTTCCTTTAAGGCTTGCTTGTACGAGAGATTGCAACAGGTGGTCACTTCTTTGTGTTAGAGCAGGTCCTGCATAATAGAGCTTGTCTTTTGATGGTATATCAAATCTTGACTTCATTTATTCTTCATAGGATTATACAGGTCCTAGGATAATGTTTCTGCAGATAGAATCTCAAACATAGAGTAATGAATGAAGTATTAAATATCATACCATATGCAATATCAAATCATGATCTTATTCACTCATTGTTTGATAAACATTAGACGTAGATCATGCAACATATTCCTTTTGTATTTGTTCACATCTAGTCAAAATAATTAAGGATATTGATCAGTCTTTCAAACATAAACGTCTTTTGACTCAACAGGGACTGACCTTAATCAACAATTTTTTTTTATATGCAAAGACCAAGGATCAAACCCCTTACCACATTGATGTGTCATTATTTTCTCATATTTCTTAACCTTTTTTGTCACCATTTTAATTACTGATTTGCCTTAATTGTCAAATTAATTATGCAATTTTATCATTTGGGCCTACTTGACTAATTTTGTGTTTTTAATTTAATTCCAGGAAAATTATAAGCAATTGAGCTTGAATCCAGAATTGGGCTTGGACTTGAAGAGAGCAGACAATTTTATTTTATCAAATCTTATCTTATCCAGATTTTATTTCATCTAGATTTTATTTCATCCAATCTTATCTTATCTTGTCCATATTTTATTTCATCCAATCTTTTCTTATCTTGTCCAGATTTTATTTTATTTATGGGCTTGGACTTAAAACAGATTTGGAAGCTTTGGGGCTGATGACCTATATAACAGCACCAGGGTTTTAGTTTAGGGAGTTTTTTTGGAGAGGAGAATAATTCTAGGGTTTTAGAATTCCAGTTTTTACTGTTCATGCACACTGTTCACGTAGAATAAAATTCGTTTTATGCAATTTCGTTTCTGCTTCAATCTACAATTTCGTTTTCTACTGATTAATGGAAGGCTAAGGCTCCAGCGTTGTTTTCTCTTGAGGATCAAGCACAACTCTCTTTGAGGTTTTGTTATTACTATTGAATTCTGATCAGTTTTTCCTCTTCACCAATTACTCTGTATTTGTTGCTATTAATCCATGCATGCTTAGTGCTTGATTAATTGTCTCTACGCTTAATTTATGTTCATGCTTAATGATCAGTTTCGTTCATGATTAATTGGTGTATGTGTTGCTTAATCACATAATGATAGCCTTATGTTAATTTTTGCTTAGTAATTTAATTTAGGGTTGGATTAAGTGGTTGAACTGGTTAGGGATAAATCCTTGTAACCTAGGATAAGAGACTTGCTTGTGAATCAAGGGGAAACAACATGTTTTAATTTTGTTATTTTCTAATTAAAATTTGCTTGTTGCAAAAACAAACAACCCCCCCCCAATTCGTTACTGTTTTATTACTATCTATTACGAACGTTTGGTTGACCATTGCTCGTTGGGAGACGACCTAGGATCACTTCCTAGATACTGCGTTTTTAAATGTTTATTTGATTCGAGTACGGCCTCGATCACACATGCTTAAGGGACAAGGTTATTTGCCAATTATATCATACTATATTGGTTAATTATTTAATATTTATTATTATTGTATTTTGTTTTATTTCCTAAAGATGATGACACTTGTAGGGTCATCATTCAATTAGGTTAGCAATTGTAGGCTACATAAGGTAATGTAATTATGTAAATGGGGATAGGAAGAAATGAATAAATTTAATATTTTTTACCATCTTTATTGTCTAGATTAGGTTAATTAGAGTAACCCTAGTTGTAGCTTTGTATCATTGGTGTTTTCATCGATTGTTACTATTCCTCATGGCCACCACACCTGTCGTTGCCATAGTGGTCCCCATTGCAATAGTCTTCACCTCCCATGGAAGACCTCCACCAGCATTTATATTACTCTCCCGAAAACCCTTACTCATTGTTTCAGTCGCCACAATAACCACATCAATCATCGTCACCACCACCATAATTGCCACCTCTGTAATGGCCACCAACAACAATTTGTCCCCCTCTTCCACCTCAACATCGTGTTAGCCGTCGTACAATATGGATCTCAATTAGTTTCACTAGATACCCCTGTGGTTTCTCCTTTTCTATGTACCCTTCTATTAGCAGTACTTTCCTTACAACCATTTCATTCTAGACTAGTTTCCCCACCCCATCTCTATATATCACCTTGCTCACTCATTGTCACTGCAACAAAATCCATTTTCTTAACACTTTTTTTTAGTTTTTAGAACCCCTAATACACCATCCTTAACCCCCAAATTCATTGTTTGTTCCAAGTTTCACTAGTGTTAGGATGGGCCTTATATCCAAAATTAAGTGGTCCAAAGATTATATTAGATTGAGCTAAGTTATTGATGCAATCCTATCCCCCAAGAGCATTGGATAGAAGACTCTAAGAAGATTGTACCAGAGAGGCAAGAGAAGACCTTAGGGTTCTCATGAGCCTTAGGGTAGATTTTGGGCCCATGGGCTAAGTATGAGCCCACTTATCTTTGTACATATTAGATTAGAATTTCATTATTTTTGGGTCTTATATTTAGGGCTTCATAATGTAGGTAGGATACTCTAGTAATGTAGGATTTTTCAGCCCTTGTATTTTAGGGCACCCAGACTAGTTTTTGTATTAGGGGTAGTTTTGTAATTTCACACGTATTAAGTGAATATTTGATTGTGTGTTGGGAGATAAATTTAATTGAAATGGGAGAAGCTCAATACAATTAAATTTTAGAGGGGGAAGTGAGCATTTGCTTGGTACACTTCATTGTCACATCATATAGTCACACTTTCTGCATGTCCTTCATGCTTTACATGCCTCATGACACCTAAGCACACTTAGTGGAGAATCTTGGACTTGATCTTGGATTAGTGGGCTGAATCATAGCTAAAATTCACTAATCATAATTAGTGAAATTTTGGCTCCACAAATCCAAATTCAAATTCAAGTAAAATTTCAATAGAAATTCAAATTTCCCTCCAATTTTGTGTGACACTTAAGCTATAAATAGAGCCCTTATGTGTGCATTTTTTCAACTTTGATCATTTGAGAATTACACTTCAAAGTTCAGACCTCAATTGAGGTATAAAATTTCATGCTCCTTCTCCCTTCACTCATCTTCTCCTACCGTCAAGCTCTTATCCATGGCTTCTAATGGTAGTGAGCTTGTTCTTGACTCATCTTCTCCTTAAAGTGGCGTCTCCAATCACCTTTCCTCCTTCTCCATTCTGTTGCCATTGATCTTCAAGAAGCAAAGGACTCCATTGATGAAGAAGATCCAAAGCCTACAAGCTCACATGGAGATATGTCAATTATTGTAATTATTTAATATTTTATTATTATTGCATTTTGTTTTATTTCCTAATCTAAGATGGTGACACTTGTAGGGTCATCATTCAATTAGGTTAGCTAGTGTAGGCTACATAAGATAATGTTATTATGTAAGTGAGGATATAAAGAAATGAATGAATTTAATATTGTTTCCTTTTTTATCTTCTTTATTGTCTAAATTAAGTTTATTAGAGTAATCCTAGTTTTATCTAGGTTGACAAAATGGACGAATCGGGCTAGCTTGGCTCCGTACATCGTACCAAACAATGAAAATGGATCAGTCTAGGGTTGATCCATATATTTTGTAGGCTGGGATTTCTTAGGCCTAGTGCTATGTTGGGTTGTCAGGCCACCAGGCCTATTCGAACTAATTTGGAAATGAATAAAAAAAAGTTAAGAAATTGATTCTATGTAAAAAAAACAAAAATTATTAATTATGCTTGATAGTGTTGTTGACATCATTTTTTGCACAACATGCAAAAAAGAAAGGGAAGTGATTTGGATTCTCTCTAGGTCTTCATACAAGTTTTGACAAAGCCATTTAAATTCCGAGTTAAACAAAATCATCGCACAAAGTAATATAAAACTAAGATAGCACCAATGACTTGTTAAGTTAATGCTCGTTGTGACTTTCGTTCTTTAAGCACTTCATGTAAGTTATATAAAACTGTAACATAAAAATACAAATTATATATTAATAAGTTATTATATTTTATTTAATATTTATTATATAGGGTTTACTATCTTTTTTGTCCCTAAACTTTTTTTATTTGTTTTTAGTCCTTTAATTTTTTTTTCATCATGACTTTTAGTCCCTTAACCTTTTTTATCCTTACTTCTAGTTCCTTAAAAGGATTAAAAGGAAGGACGAAAAAAAATTAAAGAACTAAAAGTAAGGATGAAAAACAAGGGACTTAAAATAGAAATAAAAAAGTTCAAGGACTAAAAACATGATTTCAAAAATATTTAAGGAATAAAAAGATAGTTTGCCCTATATATTACTATCGGGTCAGTCTATGACCCGTCGGCCAATCCAGCCCGAGTCTATTTGGGCCGTCAAGCTATGGCACTACTAAAAAAACTAGCTTCAACGATGCAAGTTCAATGACAGTCCCCTCAAAATCGTCATCAGTTTTAAAGCGGTGGCATTTTTGTAAATATAAGAAACATTTCAAAGACGGTTTTCATGAAAACCTTCCTTGCATAGTTGAAACCGTAAAACAAGGACTATTTTTAATTAAGACTGTCGTCGATATCAAGTATTCAGAGATGGTTATTTTCAAAAATTGTCTTTGAACAAGGACCAGTTTTTATTTTTGCCTCTTCGCCTCCGCTCACTCTATCTTTTAGTGAGGCCATTTTCACTCAGCTAAAGGTTCTAGAGAGAGTACAGAGATTTCCGTCGTGGCCCTCGAACAAACACCCCTGATTAACGGCCAGGTCCACTGATGTGCGACCAACAACGACACCTCTACCTCCTCGTACCTCCCCTGTAGCTCCCGACAGATCCACAACAGCTCCTGTGTTGTGGCGGCATGCGAATGCGCCATCGTCCTCTGCAGGCTCGCCAGCACCAGCCTTCGCTTCCACTCCACCTTAAACGAAACCTTGGGAATGGAACCACACATGGGAACCACGTACTTTGTCGGGACAACCGCCGCCACAACGATGAGGAAGAGCTTGAGATCCCTAGGGTTCGTCACGAACTCAAAACTGTGACTCACTGAGTGATGCACGTGGAAAAGAAACAACCTTATATGTTGATTCTTCATTTGTTTTATTTAAATACCTTTTTGTTTTCTCTCTATCTGGATCTTTAATATATAATGCCTAAACTTAAATGTGATTCATCTTCTAGGTGGATGAAGAGTTGGATGCATTAATTTCACGTATAAAGCTAGAGGAAGGAAATACAGAGTGTTGGATCGAGTGACCTCAGAATAATTAAGAAGGGGGGTTGAATTAATTATTCCTAAACCTTTACTAATTAAAAATTACTCGTCTAGGCTTTTACTAAATTGTTAAGAGAATGAGGAGAAAAAGAGAAACTTAACAGAAAGTAAAAGCGGAAATTAAATGCACAGCGGAAAGTTAAAGAGTAGGGAAGAAGAAAACAAACACACAAGAGTTTTTATACTGGTTCGGCAACAACCCGTGCCTACATCCAGTCCCCAAGCGACCTGTGGTCCTTGAGATTTCTTTCAACCTTGTAAAAATCCTTTTACAATCAAAGATCCACAAGGGATGTACCCTCCCTTGTTCTCTTTGAACCTAGTGGATGTACCCTCCACTAGAACTGATTCACAAGAGATGTACCCTCTCTTGTTCTCAGTCAACAACCCAAGTAGATGTACCCTCTACTTGTACCACCAAGAATGTACCCTCCAATGTGTTAAGACAAAGATCTCAGGCTGTTAAACCTTTGATACTTTGTGAATGGGGATACAAAAGAATTCTCAGGTGGTTAGTCCTTTGAACACTTTTGTATTAGGGAAAGGGAAGAATCAAAAGAATTCTCAGACTGTGTCATTTTGAATTCTTTGACAAGGGAGAAGGGAGACACAAAAGAATTCAGGCGGTTAGTTCTTTGTTCTTTTGGAAAAGGGAGAAGAGAGACACAAAAAGAATTCAGGCGGTTAGTCCTTGGCGAATTCTTTTCGGCAAAGGGAGAAGAGAATGAAGAGGATGAATAGCACAAGTTTTCAAGGTTTAGAAAACCAGAAAACTTCAGAAAGCTTTTGGTACAAAGAAGAAGAAGAAGTTCAAAGAGATTCAAGGCTTGTAAAGGATTGATTGAATAAGTGTAAAAGTGTATTCAAAAGCAAATCAAAGCCTTGCTTTTATAGAATCTTCATGTCTGGCCAAGAGGACCATTTAGAAGAGTTATAACTTTTAGAAAAAACTTAAAACCAATTTGAAAAAGTCAAAAACCTTTTGAAGAGTTACATCTTTTGATTTATTCAGAAACAAACACTGGTAATCGATTACCAAATTAGTGTAATCGATTACACAAAGCTTTTATGTGAAAGGATGTAACTCTTCACATTTGAATTTGAATTTCAACGTTCAAAGGCACTAGTAATCGATTACCAAAACATTGTAATCGATTACAGCCTTTTGAAATTAATTGGAACGTTGTAAATTCAATTTGAAAACTTTTTCAAAACAATTTTGCTACTGGTAATCGATTACAACAATCTGGTAATCGATTACCAGAGAGTAAAAACTCTTTGGTAAACATGTTTTGAGAAAAATCCATGTGCTACTCAATTTTTTGAGAAAAACCTTTTCATACTTATCTTGATTAAGCCTTCTCTTGATTCTTGAATCTTGAGTCTTGAATCTTGATTCTTGAAATCTTGATCTCTTGAATCTTGATTCTTGATTCTTGAAATCAACTTTCCTCTTGAATCTTGAAGTATTCTTGATTCTATCTTGAATATCTTGAACTCATTCTTTGATTGATCTTTGAGCTTTTTGTCATCACATTTGTCATCATCTTTTGTTATCATCTTTGTTATCATCAAAACATCTTTGAATCACCTTTGATTCACCATGAAGCTTTGCTTCTACACAGAGTTCTGGAAACATCACTTTTCAGGGAGAATGAACCAAAGAACAAAGCTCCTCGTAGATGGTCACAGGAAAGGGAAGTTGAGTTGGCAATCAAAGTTATGCAGAAGATAAAAAGCTAAACCTTGACTATTTTTTCCTTTTAACTACAAGCTTGCTTCTTGTTGAAATGGTTTTAAATGCAGAAGGGATTTATTCAGTATTACGGAAACAACCCAGCAATGTCCATGTGTACTTTGGAAGAAAGGTAGCATCTTGGTGTTCAAAAAGTCGTGATCTTTGTTTGAAAAGATTTGTTCCCTCTCCGACTTGGGAAATGAAAGCATGGGAAACAACTCAAGATGAAATGTTGATTACTGGTGGTTTGCATGCTGTGGTTTTTAACATAATGGTTGTGTTCAGGTTGTTCAATCATTTTAAAATTGACACTTTTTGAAGCTTCATGTCTTATACTATGGCAGGCTATGGTGAAATGGTTATACTATAAGTTTTAATTTGAAATCCACAAGATGTCAACCTACTAAGTGAAGTTATCTTAATCCTATATAAGTTGAAGTGAATAGATGGTATGGTATTAGACTTGATTATTTTGATATTTCCTTTGTTTTTGAAGTCTACTTTCTGGATGCACCTGGTCCTAGGAATCATATGCCAAGAGTACATGTTTTGATAACATGACACCAACATTATGCACTACAAAAACTCTTAAATCAATATTTATTAAAATGTTGAATGTGTTTGCATAACAATTTTATGATTTGCTCAAGTCTCTTAAATAAAGGAAGCCAAACATTAAAAGTGATTTGTCCTATAAGGGCACTGCCAACTAATTATTTGTTTATTATACTAGATACAATTATTACATGCAAATGGATGGTAAAGCAGAATGTATAGCATCACCTTATCGCACATGTTATTTAGCTGCATGGATCATCTCTATGATTTGTCATGTTACTTGTAGCTCAACCTTAGGACTATAAATCACTGACTACTATTGTGGAAACAGCAAAGAGAAATGAAATTTCCTCTTTCAAGAAGCATTTGAGTGTTTACTGTTTTGTACTATATTATATATAGTCACTCAAGCTTCTAGTATTTTTGCCAGCTGCATCAAAATGGGAAACAACTTGAGGTTTTTGAGTCTTTGCCTCTTGGCATGGATTGCATCAACTCATGCTCAACTTCAGCTTGGTTTTTATGCTAATAATTGCCCAAAAGCAGAGCAAATTGTTTTGAAATTTGTTCATGACCATATCCATAATGCTTCATCACTACCAACTGCATTAATAAGAATGCACTTTCATGACTGTTTTGTAAGGGTACGTGCTTCAATCTTTAAGCTTCTGCCATTTTTACTTAACAAATACAATGTTATTGTTAGATTAAGGTTAAGGAGCTAACTAAGATGAAGCATTTCAGGGATGAGATGCATCAGTCCTTCTGAACTTAACAACCAATCAGGCTGAGAGGAATGCTCCTCCAAATCTCATAGTAAGAGGCTTTGACTTCATTGACAGAATAAAGAGCCTAGTTGAAGCTGAATGCCCTGGTGTGGTCTTTTGTGCTGAATCCTCACTTTGGCTGCCAGAGACACTATTGTAGCAACAGTAAGTACTCAATTGTTATCAGGAAATCTTAAGAGTATAAGTACAATTTCTTATTCACCTTTATTATCTTTACACTTTCCTTTTGAGAACAAGAATGACCCATTTGCTGGTTTATGCCATTACTGACATTGGCTTTCAGGGTGGACCTTTCATGGATGAATCTTGTATCATTTGTTTTTTGGGTTTGATTATTTATGCTATGCTATGTTTTTTTTATTAGTTATGTTATGACATGTGGTGTCTGTCTACATATGTGTGATCCTATATGGTATGGTTGTTGTATGTGTGTTGGAATAAGTGGGTTCTATTGTTATTCATATTTCCAACTTTGCTGGTAGATCATGCTCTTGTAATAAGAACCAGAATTTCTTGTGCTACCCACAACGAAGTTAATTTATGTTTAGTCTTTTTTTTATGTACTTTTTCACTGCTATTCTCAATTTAATTCCTTGTTCGGTTTAATTGAAGATGAATGCTTGTTCATTTATTTTAAACTAACAGAAAATGTGAATGAAATATCCAAGGCAAAAACAACACAATCCAATATATGCAAAGTGGTACTTGTGATCTTGTGTTCTATAAATATATTTCTTCTAGATCAGAAATTTTACTTGGTTATTGATAAATTGATTATTGATCAATAACATCTATCACTTCGGAATGAACTAATATGGTTTTAAGCAAAAAAGAAAAACTTTGTTAATTGAACAACAAACTTTGTTGACCAATAATTTTTCACATGTTACGGGGTGTAGGTCCAGTATTAAATTTAAGATAAAAGAAAAGGGATGTGTGAACATTGCTTCTGTTTTTTAAAACGTGAAGATTTTTAATACATTTTTTTTATAATAATGACAATTTATCATTATTTGACACTTATTTTTTATTTTTAAAAACTCCCAATTTATAATAATGATTCAAAGCATATAATGGTGATCACAAATTTCTTTACTGTGCTAGTACTTAAAATCTAATGTACTGTTATGGCAAGATCTGAATTTTTTTATTAGATTACAGTTTTGTGTCTAGCTCTACCTATATATCGTCTCTGATGATGGTTATTATACTTTATGCATAAGAAATTATTTGCTTAACAATTTGTACTATAATAATTGGAACTGAGACTTGTGCTCATAGAAGTGATACTACTGTTGACTATATTTGATGCTTAATTGATATAGGTAAGCCAGTTTAAGTCATCAAGTTAAAATAGCTTTTTGGTGATGCTAAACTGAAATTTGCGTTGGGCCCTTTATGAAGTTTCACCATCTTTTTTTTTTCGGATCTGCCCTTGTATATGATTTTAGTTTTTTTTTTTTCCTTTAATTAGAAATATACATGATTTTAAGTTTAAATTTTTTCTCACCATTCAAGTTTCATTATTTTTACAATTAAGTAAATATTTAGTTGTTATTAAACTTCTATTACTTTAAATTCTTATTTTCTAATCAAAATCTTTAATAACTTAGTTGACTAAATTTTTTAAACTCTTCTTTTGTTAAAAAATCATTAATAAAAATATTAAATCTTACTGTTCAAATCCCCCGCCCCCCAATCTTTCAAACTTTATAAAAATTTCACTAACTTTTTTTATGTTCCAAATCCATCGTAAATTCTCAAATATTGGATAGAAAATGATAATTTCAGAATTTTAGATAAAATAAAATTGACAATAGGAGTAAATTTAATTGACTTTAAAGAGAGAAAATTTTAATTGCCTTAAAATCTAAAATTGCATACACTCTTTTTTAAATTGATTGAAAGTGCAATTAAGTCTTGTTATTATTAAATTAGGAGAGTTTAACCTTTTCTCCAAACAACAACCGGAATTGTTCCAGCTGGAATCATTCTTATTACGATTTTTCACTTACATTTTAGATGTTAATGCATGAACAGTGGATTTCATTTGTATCATGTAAGTGGGATTTTAGTTCCTGGTCATTGATCTAGGTCATAGTTATTGGATTTCACTTGTGTGACTTTTTCTATTACCCGTGGAATTTAAGAAACATTTACTTTATATTATATTAAATTGAATTTCATTAGCTAGATAGTGGGGTGCTAGATAGTGGGGTGTTATATTAAATTGAATATAAGAAACAATAGAGCTGGTGCACCTAGCATGGCCAAGACTTTGAAGCTAAATGGGCATATAGATAACATCAGGGCCTTACTTCTGGATTCTATGGGCAGGTTGGTTGATTGGACACATAATTTATTCTACTCCACTCCCTGTAGTTATATATCTTTTTCTACATTTGAGTAGTGATGAATATTCATGCATAATATTTAAATTAATTTAAGATATTGTTTTCACCAAACATGTGCAAGTTAAATCCCATGTGAATGAGTTTTTTTTCCTGTTGTCCGCTGGCCTGGTATGGCACGTTTGTCTACTAGAATTTTATTCCTTTTTTCTTTGATTGAAATTTACCCATATAAAATTCAATGCATGGAGTTTTTTTTTATGGAAAAATTTAATGCATGAAGTTGTCGGAGATACTTTATGGTATTTTCTTGCTAAATTACTTGTCTATTATAGGATGATTAAATCATGTGTTTTTATTAATGCTGCTTATGTAATTTGTTAATTTTGTAGATTAATTGTCTGCTAAGGTGGGATTAAATTGTCAAATTAAATTTTTTACGTCTAGAGGTTCTTAAAGTCCTGCTTGTGTTAATTAGTATTAGAAAATTAATTCACACTTCTTAATACATTTCAATATAAATTTATGGTTGAAACTAATAAAAAGTTTATACTAATTACATTCAATTATTCAAATTTATGGTTATATATTTCTGTAGAGTTACATAATTGGGCTTTGGAGGCTTTTATCATTGCAAATGCGCAAAGGTATATTTTAATTTGTGAGTTTATAATTTTTTTCCTCATTTTTTATCTTATAGTTTGATATATATATATATATATATATATATATACTTTATATTAATTATAAATTTCATGTAGTTGTGTTAGAATTGATATAGAAATTTTGTTAGTAACCTTATTTACTATTTTATTAGAATTTTTATTTTAAAAAAAATAAGACATTCTAAGACGGTTCTTAACTAAAAATCGTCTTAGAATAACACCTTTTTAAAACGATTCTTAGCTAAGAACCGTCTTAGAAATATACAATTTTAAGATGATTTTTAGTTAAGAACCGTCTTAGAAGAACACGTTATTCTAATACGATTTTTATGAAATTATCACTGAAAGACTTTCAACGATGTTGGCTTCAAAGACAATTTTTGAACCATCATTAAAAATCTTCGTTGAAGCTTCTTTGTGTAGTAATGTGGGCAAGGACTAAAAAGAATCATTTCTATTTGAACTACCTTTTTTTAATCCAACCTAACCCTAATTGCGAGTCAGTCAGACCAGTCATTGACTAGGTCCATTTTGCTAGTCTTAGTTTTAGCTTTGTATCATTGTCTTTAATTTTAACAAAAAGAAGAATATGCATGTGCATCACATGATCAAGTATTTCTATGGAGAATTCCCCTGGCTAGCTTGTTGAAACTGCCCAATACTTTTTTAAATTGAATACTCATATATCACAAACATCTATTTGAGACTTTTATTTTCTCCATGTCTCTCTCTTTTTATCAAATCATATTATCTCTAATACCTATACTTCTCTCTCTTCTCTCAAGGTGTCACATACTATATATGATTGTCTTTTTTATCTTTATCCTTTTAAATTTGTATCAATTACTATGGATTGAATTTAATTACATACAATACTCAACTACCTTTAGACACTCATAAATATGACCTAAAGTCGAATTAACTAAAAATACTTATTATTATAAAACAAATTTTTTTTTATAGATCACGTTATCATTTATATTTTTTTACTATATATAAATAATCTATAAATCAGATAATATCATTATAAAAAATAAAAAATTTTCATCAAATATTTAATAAATTGTATAAGTAAAATTTAAATTGGAGACCATTAGTTAAACTAAAAATAACTTTCTATAAATTGATGTATAAGAAATTCTAAATCATTTTATAGGATAGGATATCAATGATGCTGCCTACAAAAACAATTTTTCTTTCACTAAATAATCAATGACAGCATATGGGTTAACGTTCATACGACAATGCTTATATTTGGAGGATTCTACACTTGATCTTGGCCAAAAGACCAAGGTAACAACCAAATTTTTAAAAGACAATCGTCCATTTTTGTTTCCCATATCCAATCGATCATATTCACATGTTAGGGAACTAAACTGATTCGTCAGTCGTCACGATCACAGTTAACTGTGCAGGCATGTTATGTTGCCCAGTGTTAAAATGGACACACGCCTTTACATGCACGATTCAAAAGCCATTTGGCATCATGTTAAGATAAAACAAAGTTTTCTTTCCATGAGGGGTTTTCTATAGTCTAAAATGGAGGCGGGGAGAATGGGACATAAATAAATGCATGGTTTCAATTTAGGGTTTAGATAATAAATAAGTTGCATAAATGTTCATCTCTGGTTTTAGGTTGTGAAGACACAAAGATATAAGAAAAACATCTTGGGTATCAATAGTGCGAAACAGTAGATAATGTATTGTCTCTGCACTAAAATCCATTGCTTATATAAAATGATTATTAAGCATAGAACCTAAAGCAAGTTGGAGTTCATCCAACTTATCCGTTCATAAAGCCTGGCAACATTAATTTATTTTATTGTTGGAAAACAAAAAATTATTCAGGTGATACCTCTGTCCTTTGTCTGAATGGATCGTCATAATTTCATAATGAAAATGTGATAATTGAAGAGGAAATGCTAAGAAAGTACAGAATGTATATAATATATATTAATATATAATATTGTCAGGGCAGAACAACTTTAGGTGACCTCAAATTACAATCACCTACTCATAGTTACTAAGATTGCTCATACATCAATTTACATTCAATTTTATGATACCGATATTTATTGTGCTTAGTATACATAATATACGCCCATTCGATTTATTTTTTTCTGCTCTAAGCTAGCTGGGGACTTGCATTTATCATAGCTTGCTTTTCTCTAGGGAAAACGCTGTTTAGTATGATTGAAAATTCGTACTAAACACACGAATGATGTGACTTGCTTAGATATTTCTCTTTGCAGTTTTAATTTCAAACGAAAACCTGTTCAATGTCTTATCTCTTGGTTATCGCTTAAGATCTTAGTCCTCTATTTTAATATATATTTTTTTTTGCTGCATTTAATATCATAACCTTCACTTCGAAAAATCCCCTCGAAAGTGCCGGTAGCAAGCAGCAACCTGTAAGCTCCTTTTTTTATGCTATGCAAAATGTTCAAACCAGAATCATCATGGATTCTCTTACGTGTCCCATTCATGTGGTTCTGTTCTTATTTTATGCTTTCTCCTTCGGTAGTTAGAAATTTCAATTGACATGTGTTTGGCCGATGTAAAACCCACCTTCAATGACTAAGGTTTGCTCGTTTTGATGGAGAAATTATTGTGTGGTGGGATAGCTTCCCCAATTAATTGGATAAATGATAGAATCACAAATTTATTATTTTATTTTTCTTTTAATATCTTAATTTATTATTTTAAAATAAAAGTAGGTTATAAAAATTAACATGTCAGGCTATTTCGAGCTGTTCGTATCATATAACACTATTGTTTCTCTAACCCTCTATATATGCCCACACTGAATATATTCAAATCACAAGCATCCTAATTGTTAAAAATATAACAAAACATAAAGCAAGCACATCTTAATGAATTTTAATCTGTTTTTTCTTTTGTCTTTTATTATGGTATTTTCAAAGACATTGTCCTAAGTAAGCTAACTGATTGTTTAGTTCTCTCATTCAATTAGATAATTAGATTGTATTTTATTTGTAATTAATAAGCCTTAAACGTCTGATCATCGGAAAATAACAAATTTTACTTCCCAAATACACACTTAGTAGTTACACTTACATTAGTCATCTAGCTACTTTACTGATCATAGTTTAAAAGTTGGCCAGCATTTAAAAAAAAAAAAGAAGAAGAAGAAGAAGCAAGTTTACCCGAAAATTCTTACAACAACAAAAACAAAGTCTAATTCTACGAAGTGTGAAGTTGGCTATACAGATTCATTTAACTTTCTTAAGAACCATATCTTTGCTAAAGATTAAAATCTCAGCAGAAAATTCTTGCAAAGAATAAAATAAAGTGAATATTTTACGAAAAGAAAATATTCTCCTTGTTCCCATTAGCCACGTACTCCCAGTTTCCAGGGCACATGCCGATAAAAGAAGGTTTTCAAGGCTTATTAATCGCCCTCTCGTACAATCTCCACATCTAGTTTGCTTTGTTAATGCAAGCCCTCGAAAAGCAAATCAGATTCAGATCATATAAATATATATCTCATTTTGTTTTTGCGCTGATAGCATTAATGTCCTCATCTTTCTCCCTAGCTTCCTCATTAAACTATTGGCACGTCATTCTCAACCTTCTCCTTCCCTTCTATCTCTCATCCCAAAAAGAAAGTCAAGACAAAATAGCATGCACAACATTAGCACCCTCTTTTTCTTTATCCTTCTATCAACACTACTCGGTGTAAGCACAGTTTTCTTTCTCTCTTTCTCATAGTATTGTTATGTTCAAATCTAACACACTATTATGAACACCGCAATGTGTGCCTATCTATGCAGGTTTGTTATGGTGGTCGCGGCTTAGGATATAAAAACCCGTTCACACCAAAGGCTTACGTGGCACGCTATTGGAATAAACACGTCCGCAACAACTTGCCAAAGCCATCGTTCCTTCTTTCCAAGGCCTCCCCAATGAGCGCCGCCGAAGCGGCATCGTTCGCCAAGCTTGCCGCCGCCAACTCCCTCTCCACGCAGCTGCCAGAGTTCTGCTCCGCCGCCCACCTCCTCTGCTTCCCGGAGGTCCAGCCCAGCCTCGAGAAACACACCGAAGACGTCGATTTCCAAACCTACGATAACTCTCAGAACTTCTCCAACTACGGAAGGAGTCGACCCGGCGGAACCGAATCGTTCAGAAGCTACGCCACCACCTTCTCCAGCCGTCCCGACAACAGTTTCCGCCGCTACAGCCGCCGATCCGTCGGCCACGTGGACAGCTTCGTCCGCTACGGAGGCTCCATTGGCGACATCTACCAGACCTTCAACACCTATGGCACTTCCTCCGCCGGCGGCGCCGGCGAGTTCAAACAGTACGCCACCAAATCAAACTTCCCCGAGCTTGATTTCACCACCTACTCCGACAGCTCCGGCGGGAGGAGGCAGTCGTTCTCGAGCTACGGCGAGAACGGCAACTCCGGCGGCCAGAATTTCACGAGCTACGGCAAGAACTCCGCCGGCGCCGGGAACGAGTTCTCCAGCTACGGGACTAGCTCCAACGTTGAGGCGTCTAATTTCACGAACTACGGCGCGAGAGGGACAAGTCCCAACGACACGTTCACAAACTACGGCGTGCTGCAGAACATTCCTGAAGTGAACTTCCAGAGCTACGCAGAGGGAACCGTTGGTGGCACGGAAAGTTTTTCAAACTACAGAGTACAAGCTAACGTCGGTGACGACTCGTTTCAATCCTATGCCAAGAACACCAAAGAAGGGACCAAAGTGGATTTTAGAAACTACGCTATTTCCGCAAACCCTAGTTCTGATACTTTCAAAGGCTACGCTAAAGGAGCAGAAGGAGATCACAAGGTTGGTTTCACAAGCTACGGCAACAACACTAATACTACGTTTAAAGATTACGTCAAACAGGGCGTTTCCTTTGCTAGTTACAACGTACCTTCCAGTTCCGCTTCTAAAACTGTTAGTGACAGTTTTGTAAAAACGGGTAAGTTTTTTCGCGAGAGCATGCTCAAGGAAGGGACTGTTATGCCAATGCCGGATATAAGAGATAAAATGCCTCCAAGGTCGTTTTTGCCCCGCTATATTTTGTCCAAATTGCCTTTCTCGTCTTCCAAGATTGACGAGTTGAAGCGCGTGTTCAAGGTGTCTGATAACTCATCCATGGACAAGATGATCATGGACTCGTTCGGGGAGTGCGAGAGGGCACCCAGCGTGGGTGAGACCAAACGCTGCGTAGGTTCCGTTGAGGATATGATTGACTTTGCAACCTCCGTTTTGGGTCGCAATGTCGCCGTTTGGACCACAGAGAATGTAAATGGATTTAATCAGAACGTTATGGTGGGTGGTGTCAAAGGGATGAAGGGTGGGAAGGTGACCAAATCGGTGTCGTGCCATCAGAGCTTGTTCCCTTACTTGCTTTACTACTGCCACTCCGTTCCTAAGGTTCGGGTCTACGAAGCGGATCTATTGAACCCGGAATCTAAGGCCAAGATTAACCATGGAGTTGCTATTTGTCATTTGGACACCACTGCGTGGAGCCCCACCCACGGTGCATTTGTGGCGCTTGGGTCGGGTCCGGGTCGGATTGAAGTGTGCCATTGGATCTTTGAGAATGACATGACTTGGACAATTGCTGATTGATTGAGAAAACTAGAATTACTTTGCACTTTGCACACTGGCTAATTAAAATGATAGCAATGGCTAGATAAATGGTTTTTCACCCTTTGGAAGAAGTCATGCTTATGTAATAATCACTCAATTAGGAACCTGTGTTTGTAATTGTGTATTATAAGCATGAGATTAAAATATAATGACAGTATAAATGTCGATAGAGGTGAGCATGATTTGAACCGGTTTGGATATATATAAAAACCCAATTATTTTTGTAAGAACCAGATTAGATTCTTTATAGACAAGACTCTTAAAACTTGTTAATTTTAAGAAAACATTATGTTTACAGATTTTTGGAACTTATTGTTATTCCCGGCCAGTAATAAATTTATGGAATTGAAACCTGAAAAAATAAGAGTTATTGATCTAGCAGGACAGTATTGTTATGCTAACATGACAAAATAAAAATTAATATATAAATCCTTGTATATGATTAATGCTTTAATTTAAGCCTTTCGTCAGTACAGTATATTTTTCTAATTCTTTTGACTCTATCACTGATGTATGTGTTGACTCGATCACAGGAGTTTAATGTAAGTCACAGAACATCTAATCAAATAGACACCAAGTCATTAACAGTTTAACACATTAGCTAGCATCCTTGTTATTACTTAATACTTAAACATGTTAAGTGTACTACAATAGTATTCACACAACACAACTGCCTCATTTACTAATCCTATAAATTAGCGTTTATACTGTACATATACACTATCAGCTCTTTTCGCCAGGTAGTACTAAAGTCAAACAAGCAAAAACTAAATGGTTTTTTCTGAACTTCGTAAACAAACTAATATTATTTCAGTGCATTACACAACATTAAAATAAATTAAAATTATTTCTTCGACAAACTTTCACATTCTGAAGAAGGGTACCTTCGTGTTAAGGTGAGACTTGATTGCTTGCTTATAGTAATTGCAGAATGCAGATGCATAAAGTGTGATGGCAAGTACCTCCATGTTAACGCAAACATATAAAATAAGGCTTATATGTGAGGGACATTACCCCACTATTTTCAATTCAATTGTACTTGTATATCCTCACCCATTTTTATGTCTTGAAACATATTTGCAAGTTATTTTTTAACTAATTTAATTTCAAACTGATGCAATCCTACCCCGCAAGGGCATTGGATAGAAAACTCCAAGTAGATTGGGCCAGAGATGCAAGAGAAGGCCCTAGGGTTCTTATGAGCCTTAGGGTAGATTTCGGGCCCATGGGCTAAGTACGAGCCCACTTATCTTTGTAAATATTAGATTAAGGTTTCATTATTTTTGGGCCTTGTATTTAGGGCTCCATAATGTAGGTAGGGTACCCTAGAAATATAGGATTTTTCAGCCCTTGTATTTTAGGGCACCTAGACTAGTTTTTGTATTAGGGGTAGTTTTGTAATTTCACATGCACTAAGTGGATATTTGATGTGTGTGGTTGGAAATAAATTTAATTGAATTGGTAGAAGCCCAATCCAATTAAATTTTAGAGGGGGAGGTGAGCATTTGCTTACTACACCCCATTGCCACATCATATAGTCACACTTTGTGCATGTCCTTCATGCTTTTCATGCCTCATGACACCTAAGCACACTTAGTGGAGAATCTTGGAATTGATCTTGGATTAGTGGGCTGAACCATAACTAAAATTCACTAATCATAATTAGTGAAATTTTGGCTCCAAAGTTTGGCTCCACAAATTCAATTTCAAATTCAAGTGAAATTTGAATTTCCCTCCAATTTTGTGTGACACTTAGGCTATAAATAGAGGTCATGTGTGTGCATTTTTTTCAACTTTGATGATTTGAATATTAAACTTCAGATTTCAAAGCTCATTTAGAGCACAAAATTTCGTGCTCTTCTCTCCCTCTCCCTTCATTCATCTCCTTCTTCCTCCAAGCTCTTATCCATGGCCTCCTATGGTGGTGAGCTTCTTCTAGACTCATCTTCTCCTTGAAGTGGCGTCTCCTCTCTCTTTCCCTTTCTCCATTCCGCTGCCATTCATCTTCCAAGAAGCAAAGGAATCCATTGATGAAGAAGATCCTAGGCTTACAAGCTCCAATGGAGCTTGCATCATGTGGTATCAAGAGCATCTTCATCTAGGTGATGTTCTTTTGCTTCCTCTATCTTTTTGTTCGGTGAATTCTCTTTAATTCCTTGTTCTTCATCTTATTCTCCATGTATATCCTCCATTGTCTTGTGGTTTGGTGCTGTTTAGAGTAGATTCAAAAAAAAATAAACCGATTAAATCTTAGATCTACACTTGTTCTTGCATTTCTATGGTTCAAATTTTGTAGATCTACTCTTGAATCTTGTTTTTGTGTTGATTTTAGGTTCTATCATTTTTCATTCATAATATTCTTGTGCTGAACCTTAGATCTAAATTTTCTTCCAAAATATTGATTAAAAAAAAAACACAAAAATCTAAGTGTAAATCACTTAATCCATGTTGTCTTAGAGTCATGTTTAGTCATAGTAATTGTCACATTATGTTCTAAGTTTGTGTTGAATTTTATTTTGTTGATTGAATTCTAGACACATTTGTTCATGTATTCTTGTCATTCTTAGCCTATCTTTTGAATTTTGAGTCTAATTCATGCATGTTATTTAGTTCATAACATGTTCTAAATCAATTCCTAGAAGTAGTCTTGTTCTTGAACTTTTTTTTTTGCTTTCTAAGTTTCCTACATGATGCCTATGATGAAGTTGAGTTGTGGTGCTGAGTTGTGGCTGGATTTGTGAATCAAAATAAGTCTTAAGCTCTCTTTAATTGTGTTATTCAAGATAATTGAGCATAAGCAAACACAAATTGTAACTATCCAAGCCTTAAGCAACATAAACACTACTCTTGATTTCTAGGCTGAAATCGCTGGTGCTGGCAGCTTGAACATACGAACTTGTATAAATTACTGGGAATTGGTAACTACGTTTTTTGAGCTGAAACTTTTACTGAATTTTCTAGACATCTGGACCAAAATTATAAAAAAAGAATCAAGCGATTTGGATTAAAGAAAAAAATAATAAAAATCTCACAAGTTGGCAGAAAAATCAGTGTCCAGGAAAAAAAAAGAAAAGTGAAAGGAAAGTGTGCTTGTTGTTTTGGCTCAAAATTTGTTCTATAATTGGTGCATATTTTATACCAATCCTAGTTCTGAAATTTCAATTGAACATTATTGTGAAAACAAGTGCCAAAACTAGAGGTTTCTTGAGTCTTTTTTTTTAGAGTTTTTCTACTCTACTCTAGAGCCATTCTAGGTTTCTCTTTGAGTCCTAGCTTGTTTTTTTTGGGCTTTTCATTGCTTTAATTGTTGAATAATCCTTGAAAATTTGTCTTGTTAAAACTCTATTGGTTTAGCTTTCATTTCATTTTTTTTTTGGTCTTTGGTTATTGCTTGTCTCTTTGTTTCCTTGCTTGTGAGTTGCCATATAGGGAATTGGAAAGGAGGATTGGTGCCATATCTTGAAGAATTTGAGTCAAGAAGCAAGGGGCCAACCACCTTAAGAGCTATTGGACTAAGAAGCACTCCAAATTGAGTGAAACACTAAAGAGAGAATAGCCACCACAATTGAGGACTTTTTTCTTTGTAATTTTGTAATTGGCAATTTGCTTTGCTTTCAAATTTTGTAACAAAAAGGCCTTTCATTGGAAGTAAGTTGGGAGCCTCCGCTAGGTCACCCTACTTCCATTTGTGTGTAATAATTTTAGGCAATTTTCCCTTAGGATAGTGAGTGTTTTGTTGGGAACCTTAAATGAGGTCATCCAAACACTCTTAGGATCCGCCTAGTTTGCATTTCTTGCACTTTAATTTCTTGCTTACTTTCATAGCTTATTTCCTTTACCCTCCATTGTCAAACCGCCTAGATAGCTTTCCTTTTACCAATTAGTTTTTACCTTATCTTTCACACCTTTTTTAGTGTTTATTTTGGCTAGTTTCAACCATAGTTTCTTTTACCTTTTTTTCAAACCCCCAACAAGAAAGAACCATAACTTAGGAACCAACATGAGTCTTCATTCTTCATCTAGTGTTAATGGTGAGGGTTCTACTCCTAAGGACCCCTTGTATAAGATATTAGATGAGTTGAGATCCCTTAAGTTGTGGAAAGAAAAACAAGAGAGAAAAGATAAAGGTAAAAAAAGAGTGGAAGAAATAAGTCAAGATGAAAGAGAGAAAATAAGAGAGGAAGAAAGAAGAAAAATAATGAAAGAAATGAAAAGAGAAAAACATGTCTCCTATAGTAGTCATAACTCTTGCAAGAGCCTAAGTGAAGAACTTCGTGACTATTATGAAGGAAGGCATAGGTCACATCTTAGACCTCACTCCCATAGGAGAGAAAATGAAAGAAAGCCTCAAGAGGTTAACATTAAACTCCCATACTTCCATGGGAAGGACAATGTAGAGGCTAATATAGATTGGGAAATAAGGGTAGAGCAACAACTTAAAAGGAAGTCTACTTCAAAATCTTATGGCTCTCACTCTTATCAAAAGAAAGACCAAGGTCAAGGAATCTTAGGGGTGAGACCTTCTAAGCCCAAAGATGATAAGGGGAAGACAATAGAAAAGCAACCCCTTAAGGCTAGTATGCAAGAGAAGACTAGCTCCATGAAGTGCTTTAAATGTCTTGGAAGAGGACACATTACTTCTCAATGCCCCACCAAGAAAACCATGATTATGAGGGGCCAAGACATTTATAGTAGCCAAGATGAGGCTACTACTTCACCTTCCTCTAGTAAAAGTGAAGAAGCAAAAGGGGAAGAATCTAGTGAAGAGATCTACCCCCAAGAAGAAGGACATCCTTTAATGGTTAAGGAGGAGTGTAAGGAGGTAAGTGTCTCCTCCAAGAGGTTAGCTAAGAAGGAAAGACATTTTGAAATAAAGACAAATATTAAAGAAATTTCCCTTCTTAGACAACCTCCACATTTTCTCCTTTGTAAAAAGACACTTGTTAGCATTGCCACATCTCTTAGGCTTGAGTTTAATCCTCAAGTAAAGGAGTTGTTGGATGAGGGTTTGGTTCGCAAGAGATTAAATCCTTGTGCTTTGTTGGTGCCCAAAATAGGTTTTATTAGGCACCAAATCCCTAAAATAGGTGGTGTGATGAATGTTTTGGGTGGTGCAACACTCTTTTGTAAAATCACTCGTGCACCCAACATCTTCATGATTTGTGTACATAGGGACTCATTAGGTAGGTTTGTTCTTATTTTTAGTTTCAATACAAACTTAGGCACTCATATGGGACACCTTAGGTTTGTCATACTTTTTGGTAGGAATAATCAACATGAAAATACAGAAAAAGGTATGTTCTATTGCTTTACTTTTCTTAATTTTTTAAATTGTGATCAAGGGGTTCCCATGAACCCTAAGAGAATAAAGGTCATTCCTGAGTGGCCCGCTCCACCAAGTGTAAGAAAAAATTGGGGCTTCCAAGACTTAACAAGCTTTTACAAAAGGTTTGCCCCATATTTTTCTATACTTGTAGCACCACTCATTGAGTTGGTGAGGAACCATGTTCCTTCATGGGAAGATGCCCAGGAAATGAGTTTTCAGACCTTACCTTGCTTCAACATACTAAACACCACTAATACATATGTTTTTATTCTTTTTACAGGTGTTGAGGAAAAAAGCCCAGCGTTTCAAGAACCTCGGGATTTGAGGTCAAATCCTTTTCAAGGGGGAGGGAATGATGCAATCCTACCCCGCAAGGGCATTGGATAGAAAACTCCAAGTAGATTGGGCCAGAGATGCAAGAGAAGGCCCTAGGGTTCTTATGAGCCTTAGGGTAGATTTCGGGCCCATGGGCTAAGTACGAGCCCACTTATCTTTGTAAATATTAGATTAAGGTTTCATTATTTTTGGGCCTTGTATTTAGGGCTCCATAATGTAGGTAGGGTACCCTAGAAATATAGGATTTTTCAGCCCTTGTATTTTAGGGCACCTAGACTAGTTTTTGTATTAGGGGTAGTTTTGTAATTTCACATGCACTAAGTGGATATTTGATGTGTGTGGTTGGAAATAAATTTAATTGAATTGGTAGAAGCCCAATCCAATTAAATTTTAGAGGGGGAGGTGAGCATTTGCTTACTACACCCCATTGCCACATCATATAGTCACACTTTGTGCATGTCCTTCATGCTTTTCATGCCTCATGACACCTAAGCACACTTAGTGGAGAATCTTGGAATTGATCTTGGATTAGTGGGCTGAACCATAACTAAAATTCACTAATCATAATTAGTGAAATTTTGGCTCCAAAGTTTGGCTCCACAAATTCAATTTCAAATTCAAGTGAAATTTGAATTTCCCTCCAATTTTGTGTGACACTTAGGCTATAAATAGAGGTCATGTGTGTGCATTTTTTTCAACTTTGATGATTTGAATATTAAACTTCAGATTTCAAAGCTCATTTAGAGCACAAAATTTCGTGCTCTTCTCTCCCTCTCCCTTCATTCATCTCCTTCTTCCTCCAAGCTCTTATCCATGGCCTCCTATGGTGGTGAGCTTCTTCTAGACTCATCTTCTCCTTGAAGTGGCGTCTCCTCTCTCTTTCCCTTTCTCCATTCCGCTGCCATTCATCTTCCAAGAAGCAAAGGAATCCATTGATGAAGAAGATCCTAGGCTTACAAGCTCCAATGGAGCTTGCATCACAAACGGTAACTTTTACCAATTTATTTAAACTATTTTTTATTCACTATACGTGGACTTGGTCATTATTTCCTGAATTTGGTTGTTCC
This sequence comes from Glycine soja, assembly GCF_004193775.1. Lineage (NCBI taxonomy): Eukaryota > Viridiplantae > Streptophyta > Magnoliopsida > Fabales > Fabaceae > Glycine > Glycine soja. Next base: position 20,417,137 of record NC_041019.1, read on the forward strand.
ACACGATAGCTAATATCATATAGCTACCATGATGATGTGTCATACTTTATTTTTCTTGGAAGCAAGCTGCTTCATTACTAATTTAAGATCTTTTTTATTCAAAATTTTAAATTTCTTTTGTGGAGAATGTATTTTTTCAATTGGGTGACGTTGATAATAATAGGTGAGCAAATATAGCCCTGCTTTTTGCAATAGATCTTTACCCATCAAGAGCAAAACCTTCTTGGCAGAAACATTTGAGCACTTTTTGATGCCAGGCAAGCCAAGATTCTTTAAGGCAGGGAAGATGTCAGACAGGTTAGGCGCTCCCAACCTCCTTCAATATTCTCACAATTATCTTCCTGTACTCCCCAGCCTCAGCTACAGAGTGCTCAAAATCCTCCTTGTAACTGTGAAGTGTGAACTACATTATTCTGTATTTTGAATCAGACATCCTCCTTGACCATGCTCTTGAGCTTGATCTTCTTGTGATTTTGGATTTCCATTTAGTTTAGGAGGCCTCCCAAGACCTCGGCCTCCAGCACTCTACTTAGCTTCATCTCTTTGTTGTAACCTATGAAGCAAGGGGAGGCTAGCTAGTTGGCGCTTCCCATTTCCGATACTGCACGAGGACGGAAATGGGACAGATACGATCAGGGGATATCATTGACTTATTGGGTATGATTGACCAAGATGGGAACATTGGTGTGCCACCACTCAAAGAGAGCGACGGTTAAAACGTGTGCCGTGTGTTGTTTGGAGAAGAAGGATAAGAAAAAGGAAGAAAGAATGAAAGGGGGGAGGAAGATGAAGTGTTCCATTTTTGTTCCAGATCTAATTCTGATTTTGTGGGTTGTTTATTCATGTTTTAATGTATAATTTTATTTCCCTAAATTGAACTCATCTAGTTCAGGCATCAGAAAAAAAAAAAGAAAAACATAAAAAGGAGGAAAGAAGACTAAAGAAGAATCGATAGACTCTTTCACAGTGCACTCACTTTCAAAAATTAGGATTTCCTCTCTTTCACTCCCTCTCTCCTCTCTTTCACTCTCACTTGACTAGTCAAAATTGGCGAATCAGTTATCACTGAGAATGTTCACAATGCTTAATGTTTTATTTCATTTATTATTTTAGACATTAAACTAAATTGTTTATAGTGCTTTTTAATGTTAATTTTATACTTTGCACCTTAATGCTTTATTTTAGTAGACCATTGGATTATCTTTAAGTTTATAATATGTCAATATTGTTACTTATTTCTCGTGTTTTTTAAAATTCTCCGTTTTTTAAATAATAAAAATTATTAAAAAAAAATTCATTTCCTAACCATACCCATATCTTGGGATTTCTAAATTTATCATTTTCCGTTTGTGTTCCCATACCCGTATATGTCCCGTCCCCGTTTTGGTGCATCCAAGGTGTAACGGCTATTAATTGAAGTTATATCATGAGTTCATGATTGCTTAGTTATCTCATCATGAATCACTAAATAAGATCATAGTTGAATGAATTAGGATACCAAAATAATGAAACAAGATTATGGTACTTATATCTTGTAGTTATTAGTCTCCAAGGCCCCTTTAGTCTTCTTAAATGTTCTTACAGTTCATTTGAATATTTCTAAAATATCTTTAATTATAGGAAAGAATATTTCTCTCTTTCTTTCTCATACTTGGTGGATAAGTATTTAGACTAGACTAGACAAAAGTTCCTACCGTATGTCCCAAGACATATATCTATAGAGAAAGTATAGATGGAATCATGGAAACTACCCTTTTATATAGGACACAATAGTTCATTCATGTCTCTTCCTCTAGAGCTATGTCTATTCAAATCATATTCTTTTTTGAAAAAGTTACAATAATTTTGCCCTCATCATAGTTCCATTTTTTAATTATTACACTATGTAGGTGTCTTTATTGTGTGATGTCTAATATTCATTGATCACATTATAGATCACATTATACTACACTTATTATATATTATTTGGTGTCTAAGATTTAAGTTGTTAATATCAAATAAAATATATAATTTTGATTAGATAAATGAAGACATTGATTAAAATAAGAAGGAAGATTTTTATTGAAATACATAAAATTCTATTATTTATAATTTTTTGTGTTTTTCTATGATTTTCATTATAAATATTTTCTTATTTTAATTCTTTAATTAGTGTCATTAAAAGACTAGCCAGGAAGAGATTTTTGAATATCATAATTAATTTGTTTTGAATATCATAATTAATTTGTTTTCGAGATAATTTTAAAAAACTAATTTTAGTCTCATAATATGTAAAACTATGATTTGAATTTATGCTGAAAGATATATCTAAATTTACTGTATTTATCATGTCTCAAAATAATTATTTTAAAGAATAGTATACGTGAAAAATCAAAAAGTTATTTTATAATAAAAAATTATATATAATGAACGTTATTATACTGGTCATTTGATTATCAACGGCGGTCTTACCTAACCAACTTTTTGATCATGCATAATAAGAACGTGAGTTAATTTTTAAAAGTTTCCTTGACCTTACCATTACCAATTAAGGATAGGGTATTTGCTAACTAAGCATTTTTCAAACTCAAAAGTTATTGTTGATTTAACGGTATCAAATTCAAATATAATTACCAAATATATCAATTAATTGACATAAAATTATTTCACTTGATCGTGAATCAAATTTAAATTTTGAGTATATAATTTTGTTAAATATTAAGAGGTAAAATTTTGACATCTAATTCTATTTGGATTAAATTACATCGGTATAATATTATTATATTATTTTATAACATTTAATTACATAATATTTTCTTAAGCCTTATTGTGGATTTAAAAATTCATTTCACTTATATTACATATACAACATTTTATATTAATTCAAAATCATTTGTTACATCATTCTTATAAATTAAAATCAAAATAATATAAAACATTTCAAAATATACTAAAATATGAATCATTTGATTATCTTTTTATTATTATTCAATTTTGACAAAAATTGATATAAACGATTTTGATATTATGTAAATATAATTCAAATAGTTAAATAATTAATAAAAATCACATTTTATATCAAATTATAAAAATGACATAATAATGATTAAAGTTATATCAATGTAATTTGATCAATCTCTCTCTATATATATTGGATCTAATAATTGATTTAAAATTTAATCACTGATTTATAAAAATAAATTCAACCAAAATTAAAATCAAATAATTTCTCATAATGTTAACATGTGTTGCAAATTGAATTACACAAATTAAGTATACATAGATCCTTTCTATCAAGATAACACAGAAAAAAAAAAGTTTATCATGGTACATGCTGAAAAAAATTATGTATCTTCAATAACTTTTAATATTCATTGAGAAATAAAATTTTGATATTCGGAGCGAAAATCCAGGCATTTGTTTACAACGGTTAGTGCATTTGATCAAAACAATTCACTCATATTACTTGGGTCCGAGTCAGATTTTACTTGTTAATAATCAATAATCAATATGTAAATTTTAGCTAAATATCTCTTGAGTACATCATAAATGATTAATCTTTGTTTTAATTTTTTAATAATTTTTTTACTACATGAATCTATATCATCAATTATAAGTGATGATATAATATCTTATAAACAAAGCTTTTTAATTTAATCAACGGTTGATATGGTATCATAACCTTATTTACTGGATGATAAAGATTTAAAATAAAAATTTTGATATTTCAGAATTCAGTACAACAAAAAAATTAACTAAAAATCTAAAATAAAAATTTATCATTTATCATGGCATATTAAGTCTAAATATAAATTTTTACCAGAGTCTATGATATTCTCTGATATTGCAAAGGCCTTATCTTTCATTAATTTAAACTTTTATTTACTTACTAAAAAAATAAATTCAGGCATTTTTTCCTAATAAATGCATACTTTTCATGTTTATAAAAATACCAACCAGAAAGAAAGATATAAAAAGTAAATATATAATATATGCATCTTTGATCACGATGTGAAATGGAGCTTTCTAGAGATGTTAACAATTTCTCATTCCTTCTTGAGCGTCCAGGCAGGAACTTCATGAAAGAGGAAACAACAGGCATTGACAAACAATTGACGAAGGCACAAACAAACTTGCACGGCGTCGTTTTTACACACATAATATCCTTGCTCACCCACTGCGCATCTACACGTGTTTCTGTATTTATTCAAGGTTAAATTTCGTACATAACTTAATTTAAGTGTTTCGTAAAAAAAAAAAAACTTAATTTAAGTGAAATTTCAATTTTTTAATTTCTGCATTTGGTTTTTATTATTTTTAATTATTAAAATTACATATTTTATTGTATATCAAGAATATAGCATACGTAACGTATCATTATTTTATATAAATTTTAAAAAATTATAAAAGAATCATTTTTTTTATTTTATATTTATATTTTTTATTCATTTCCCAATATATATAAATTAATACTATATTACATTTTCATTATATATTTATATATAGTTAATTATTAGACAAAATATAAAGTAAGTGACTTATTTTTAATAGTTAGCAAAGTATGAGAATTAAATATAACTAATTAAAAGTTTAGGGAACTAAAATTGAATATAAACTAAAGTATGCTATAAAAAAAAACAACCAAGTCATCCTTCTGTAATTTATAAATGTTTAATTCAATTTATTTTAAAGAAATGCTTTCTTAAAAAAATCAAGAGAACTTTCAAACATAAGTAGTTATTTTTAGAAATTAATATTTTCCAAACATACATTTTTTTACATTGTATTTTAATATTATTAATTTTAAATATGATGAATTAAGTACATAGATTAAAGACTATTGAATACATTCTTTTAAATATTTAAAACCACAAATAATAAATGTTTTTTAAATTTTTATATAATAATGTTTTGCAATAATTTAGTATTTTAATTTTTTTAACAAATACCCTTGTGCCAGGAAGTTTAAAAAAAAGTTGAAAAAATTATACTGTAATTGAAGAACTGACGTGAAAAAATGTTTTTTTTTTTTTAGTTTTGTCATTTTTTGTTGTGACTTGTCAAGCAACAATTGGGTGGTGTGGGCATGAAGCTAATGTTGCAAAATTACAAAACACTAACTAACGTTATATTATAACCGAACCAACCAAAACCAAAGGGTGGTTGAAGCAGAGATAAGTGATATGCAAAACATGTCTCTAATAGCTTCACTCTCCTCCACAACTTCACAACTCACTTCCCTTCCTTCCCTCCCTTCTTCCACCTCTCCACTTTCTCGCAAATTTCCCCTCACTTTCCGGGAAAAAAACAGAACTCCAATCACACCTCACAAGCTCCCTTTTTCAGCAAGGCCTGCCACCACCAGAGTGGTGTTGGTGAAGTCTCAGGCCACAGCACCTGCTTCTTCTGAGGCTGTGGCAGTGACACCTGTGTCTTCTGAGATGAGGGCATGGGTCTATGGGGAATATGGGGGTGTGGATGTTCTGAAGCTGGACTCCAATGTTACTGTGCCTGATGTGAAGGAAGATCAGGTTCTAATCAAAGTTGTTGCTGCTGCTCTTAACCCTGTTGATGCCAAGAGGAGGCAGGGAAAGTTTAAGGCCACTGATTCTCCCCTTCCGGTGATTCCCACTTTCTTTCAACTTTGTTCGTTTTTCATTCTCTCTTGTTTATGTGTATGTGTGAGTGAGAATTGGAGTTGGATTCATGGTCTAGTAGGGAAATAGGAGACATGAAATAAAATCATGGTTGGTGGTAAACTTCCATTCCTATGTTCCTAAGGAAAAAAGGGGTAATTAATTACGAGAAAAATGTACATAGTCTAATTGTCATGCAAGTAAGTTGGTTAATTTTTACAATAACTATTTTAAAAGTCATATTTGATAATTTCTGATTAGTTAAGTGTGTAAAAATTTGTGGATTAACAATGCATAGATATTTAACTCATTAATTAGCAGCATGTTTTCTTATTCTAACAGTGCAATTAAAAATTGGTACCTTGATTCAACTGTTTCTAGTACACGAAAAGCGTATAAATTCAAAAAAGGTAAAATGAATTAAATTTCTTTCATAAACAAAAATTAACTTATGCATAAGTTAAAATAAACTTTTGCAGAAAAAAAATGAAAGAGCTGCTATAAAAGTTGAAGTGCCTAAATTGGTTTTGACTTGTGGGAGAAACTTAACTCATTTTACTTATGTTATTCTTTCATAAGTATTTATTGAGCCAAACAAGGCCATAATTGAAGGTGTTATTTAGCAACGGAGGAAATCTTACAGTAATTGGGTGGAAAGGAAAGAATAGTTTTAGCTTATTTCATAATTTTGTTGGAGTAACTAAGCAATGAAATCAAATTTGGTTTCTTTTGTCGTAGACTGTTCCGGGCTACGATGTAGCGGGTGTGGTGGTGAAGGTTGGTAGTCAAGTGAAGGACTTTAAAGTGGGTGATGAAGTGTATGGAGATGTAAATGAGAAAGCACTAGAAGGACCTAAGCAATTCGGGTCTTTGGCTGAGTACACAGCTGTTGAGGAGAAATTGTTGGCATCAAAACCGAAGAATTTGGACTTTGCTCAAGCTGCTGCTCTTCCTCTAGCAATTGAGACTGCTTATGAGGGTTTGGAGAGGACTGGATTTTCTCCTGGTAAATCTATTCTTGTTCTAAATGGTTCTGGAGGAGTTGGTAGCCTAGTGATTCAGGTATTTACTCTCCAAATTAGTTCTACCACACTTAAAATTAAAACAATAGTTTTTAAAGTTTTTCCTCTCTTTGCATGATGTATATCAAATAATTTGTAGTTATCAAATGTTACATAAAGATTTTGCCCCTTAAACAATGAACCAGTGATTAAATAAGTTCATCTACTGACTAAAGGCTTCAACTAACTCAGCTCATAGCATTTCTTGGTAAATACATCACTTTACCTCTCATCTGGTATCCCCGATCTTACTGCTAGTCATTAGTGCTCAGTAAGTAAAAAGTTTAAGACTTTATTTATTTGTAAATGGAAAATGCTTGCTAACAAATTAGCCATTTTGACTTGTGATTGTACTTATACACTACATAGACATTTGACATTTCCCAACAAAAGTAATATTGTATCAGCTCAAAATTTATTTGGAAAACTGTGCTGTTGGTTTAAAAGGTTTCTATGCAGTTTTACAACAGAGATGCAGGGATTGTAAGTTTGTTTACCATCTCTCCCAGTTGCAATTGTTCTAGAGTACTTCAAACCTTCTTTTTCATAAACTAACACATTTTTTTTTTCTTTTAGATTTATCTTAGTACATTTTGTGACACGAGTGAAAATGGAAAGCATAATTTACTTGACTAGGCATCAACAGAGGAAATGCATTAACATTGCTAACAACTGAAAAAATATTAAAACTTTAAAATGCTATAAGAAAATTCATACACTTAACAACTGACAAGTTATATTGTATTCGTATCTTCAATGACCAATAGCTAGCTAAGCAAGTTTTTGGAGCTTCAAGAGTTGCTGCCACTTCGAGTACTAGAAATTTGGACCTATTGAAAAGCTTGGGAGCTGATTTGGCTATTGACTACACAAAAGAGAACTTTGAAGATTTGCCAGAAAAATTTGATGTAGTTTATGATGCCATTGGTAAATATCTATTCCCCTTTTATCAATTTTTCCGATCTTCCATACAAACAAGGTTCTCAAACAATTTGGCGACAAGAGTTTGTGAGAAATACTTTGTTATTGTTGCATGTATACCATACTTAATTTTCTGAAATTCAATGAATAATATACTCTATAAAGGAAAATCACAAAAATTTCTTCCCATACTCCCACTTTCCCCAACACTAATTTATGCTACTCATGTTGATTGTGTTTCGTAACTTGCTGGTGACTTGCAGGGCAATGTGACAGGGCAGTGAAGGCTGTGAAAGAAGGCGGCAGTGTTGTGGCACTCACAGGTGCTGTTACACCACCTGGCTTCAGATTTGTAGTTACTTCCAATGGAGCTGTTCTGAGGAAACTAAACCCTTACTTAGAAAGTGGGAAGGTGAAGCCAATTGTAGACCCCAAAGGTCCATTCTCCTTTGATAAGCTTGCTGAAGCCTTCTCTTACCTTGAAACAAACCGAGCCACTGGAAAGGTTGTTATACATCCAATCCCTTGAATCAAATAAAAGGGATAGGCAATTTTTCTGTGTGTCTAGTAAACTTCACATTCTGTGCAAATCAGAGTTTAGATAAAAACTCAAAAAAATATAATGAACTTCATTTTTACATTCTTAGTACTTTAAATTTTCCATTACATTTCACCTAGTTTGAAAGCAAAACATTCTTCAAATTTGATCCGTAAAAGAGAGCTCTTCTTAGATACGGGGATAGAGTGTGTCGTCTACTCATTCAGTTAATTTGAAAACAGCAACATGCTCTCTGGTTTTGTTGGATAATTCAGTCTGGGATCCATACAATGTAAGATTATGTTTTGAAATTGCCAGTACAACAAAGTTCAGAACATAGAAGATATGTTCTCCATTATTTTAACTTCACCAAAATATTAAAAGAAATATTTCCCTTGTATCAAGTCGTGCCTTTCATACACGGTTCTCAAACAATTTGGTGAGAAGAGTTTGTGAGAAATACTTTGTTATTGTTGCATGCCTAAATTTCTATTTCATCGGATAATTAATTAATGTTGTTAACACCTAAAGTTAGTCGTTGGAGCAACAACTGCTGATTGGATACGATTGGCATAAGGAAACCAATTGAGGGTAAAAAGCTAAAATGACTAGGATGGAACACTTTGAGTGGTCTGAAGGCTGATTTAGAGAACGTGTAAGACAGATTGACAGATAATGGAATGGTTGAAAGGATGATAGTCATGATCTCCTAGATTTACAAATAGGGCGTATCACATTGTAACATGGACAAACATCAGTACATAACAACCCAATCATTTTCCTGCTTATTATTTGCATTATTTTGTTTATTTGCCTTATTTTGCCTATTTCATTCAAATTCCTTTATTGCTTTTAACCGTTTATTGCTTTCATTTATTGCAATTCTACATAGGAGTAGTTTTATTTAGAAATTTCAATTCATTGACTGCTAGAAAACTCTTTGGAATGGACTAGGAACCCAACCAAGGAACAAAGTCCCTTCCTTGGGTCAATCGCGTAAAGGGAATCAACGCTTGGTACTTAGTTGTCATCACGATTAAGGGAGTTTCACACCAACATAAAATTGACACGTCCGGTGGAACCCTTGTAACACCCCGGACGAATCACATCGAAATGAGAGGAATCCACAGATTGTACAGGTGTGGGACTGTATAGTTGAGGATGACTTAAATGAATTAATTGTAACTACCCATATCAACAAGATACATATACTTTTTGGTAACTCATCACTTTAGAACTCCACAGTTAAGTGTGCTTGGCTTAGAGTAATTATAGAATGAGTGACCTTTTAGGAAGTTTCTCAGAAAGTGTGTGAGTAAGGACAAAGAACGTTGAAAGTTTCATATTGGTTTGTGGGGACAATCATTGATCCTGAAAGCAACCAAAGTAGATTATCGAGGTTTTCAAAAGGGCTACCTATGAAGGGTTCTGACCAATTGAGGGTTTTGACCAATTAAGGGTTCTGACCAACAAGAAAGTTGAGTGAATTGTCACCATGTGAAGTGTTGTAGAGTCTGAGTTGCCAAGAAGTCAATAATCTTGGGCGTTACAAATGGTATCAAAGTAGACATTTCTCCCAATATGGTGTGGTTCGAGGATGAACCGCACAAAATGAGGTTTCCAATTCTTCCAGCAGATCATCTTTGGCATATGCAATAACGATCAGGGAAACAAAATATGGAACCACTCGCTATGCGATCTTCCAACCATCAAGGTGTTGTTCAAGCAGGCATTAGCACTACATCGACAACTCCCACATCTGCAGCCGTTAATACCCTTGTGGTATCCAAGACAACCACTACCAATCAGCTAGATTTTATCTTAGAAGATTGTGAAGATAATGAGGGAGAAGTTCCAAATAACATGGTGCCAATACTAGAGATGGTGACACTCGTCTTGTCTACCATAAGTCATCAAATGGAGATGGGTCCATGATATCATGCAACAAATTTCCAAACAATTGGGTGATATTGTGAAACCTATGGTCATGAATGAAATCTAGAAGGCTCAAGAGGAGAATGCTGTCACAATTAATCAGAGGCACACAATGACTTATTCTATACCCAAAATTCAACCTTTGGTCATTGGGCCTATGACAGGCGTTGAAGCATTTGGACCTCCTCCAGTGCAATTTGGTACGGTGCAAATGGTTGGGTGTTCGCCCAATGTCTCAAGCACTATTGGATTTGATGGAAACTTGCTTGTGGAGCTTCTATGGAGGCTGGATCTTTGAGCTTCAATGAGGTCCTTTAATGGTGGTTTTCCACCATGGAGATGCAGCGGAAGACAAAGGAGAAGAGGTGAGAGGAGGCGCCATCCATTAAGGAATAAGCCATGGAAGAAGGAGCTTCACCACCAAGATGAGCCTTGGATAAGAAGCTTGGAGAGGATGCTTCAATGGAGAAAAAGAAAGAGGGAGAGAAAGAGAGAGGGGGGGAGCACGAAATGGAAGGAAGAAAAAGGGAGAGAAGTTGAACTTTGAGTTGTGTCTCACAAGACTCTCATTCATCAAAGTTACAACAAGTGTTACACATGCTTCTATTTATAGACTAGGTAGCTTCCTTGAGAAGCTTTCTTGAGAAAACTTCCTTGAGAAGCTTCTTTGAGAAAACTTCCTTGAGAAGCTAGAGCTTAGCTACACACACACCTCTCATAACTAAGCTCACCTCCTTGAGAAGCTTCCTTAAGAAGATTTCTAAAGAAGCTTGAGCTTAGCTACACATACCTCTCTAATAGTTAAGCTCACCTCCTTGAGATAAGAAGCTAGAGCTTAGCTACACACCCCCTATAATAGCTAAGCTCACCCCCATGACAAAAAACATGAAAATACAAAAAAAAGTCCTTACTACAAAGACTACTTAAAATGCCCTGAAATACAAGGCTAAAATCCTATACTACTAGAATGGCCAAAATACAAGGCTCAGACGAAGGAAATACCTATTCTAATATTTACAAAGATAAGCGGGCTCATACTTAGCCCATGGGCTCGAAATCTACCCTAAGGCTCATGAGAACCCTAGGGCCTTCCCTTGGATCTCTAGCCCAATCTACTTGGAGTCTTCTACCCAATGCCCTTACGGAGTAGGATTGCATCATTCCCTCCACCTTAGAAAGGATTTGACCTCAAATCCCGAAGTTCTTCATACTCTGGGCTCCTTTCCTCAACACCTGTAAAAAGAACAAAAACATATGTATTAGTGGTGTTTGGTATGTTGAAGTAAGGTAAGGTCTGAAAACTCATTTCCTGGGCATCTTCCCATGAAGGAACATGGTTTCTCACCAACTCAATGAGTGGTGCTACAAGTATAGAAAAATATGGGACAAACCTTTTGTAAAAGTTTGTTAAGTCATGGAAGCCCCAAATCTTTCTTATACTTGGTGGAGTGGGCCACTCAGGAATGACCTTTATTCTCTTAGGGTTCATGGGAACCCCTTGATCACTATTTGAAAAATTAAGAAAAGTAACGCAATAAAACATACCTTTTTCTGTATTTTCATATTGATTATTCCTACCAAAAAGTATGACAAACCTAAGGTGTCCCATATGAGTACCTAAGTTTGTATTGAAACTAAAAATAAGAACAAACCTACCTAATGGGTCCCTATGTACACAAATCATGAAGATGTTGGGTGCATGAGTGATTTTACAAAAGAGTGTTGCACCACTCAAAACATTCATCATACCACCTATTTTAGGGACCTTGTGCCTAATAATACCTATTTTGGGCACCAACAAAGCACAAGGATTTAAGCTCTTGCGAACCAAACCCTTATCCAACAACTTCTTTACTTGAGGAATAAACTCAAGCCCAAGAGGTGTGGCAATGCTAGCAAGTGCATTTTTACAAAAGAGAAAATGTGGAGGTTGTCTAAGAGGGAAATTTTCTTCAATGCTTGTCTTTATTGTAAAATGAGTTTCCTTCTTAGCTAAACTCTTGGAGGAGACACTTACCTCCTTACACTTCTCTTTAAGCACTAATGATTGTCCTTCTTCTTGGGGGTAGATTTCTTCACTAGATTCTTCCCCTTTTGCTTTTTCACTTTCACTAGAGGAAGGTGAAGTAGTAGCCTCATCTTGGCTACTATAAATGTCTTGGCCCCTCATAATCATGGTTTTTGTGGTGGGGCATTGAGAAGTAATGTGTCATCTTCCAAGACATTTAAAGCACTTTATAGAGCTAGTTTTCTCTTGCATACTAGCCTTAGGGGCTTGCTTTTCTATTGTCTTCCCCTTATCATCTTTGGGCTTAGAAGGTGTCACCCCTAAGATGCCTTGACCTTGGTCTTTCTTTGGATAAAAGTGAGAGCTATAAGATTTTGAAGTAGACTTGTTTTTAAGTTGTTGCTCTACCCTTATTTCCCAATCTAAGTTAGCCTCTACATTGTCCTTCCCATGGAAGTATGAGAGTTTAATGTTAGCCTCTTGAGGCTTTCTTTCCTTTTCTCTTCTATGGGAGTGAGGTCTAAGATGTGACCTATGCCTTCCTTCGTAATAGCCACGAAGTTCTTCACTTAGGCTTTTGCTAGAGTTATGACTACTATAGGAGGCATATTTTTCTCTTTTCATTTCTTTCATTATTTTTCTTCTTTCTTCCTCTCTTATTTTCTTTCTTTCATCTTGACTTATTTCTTCCACTCTTTTTTTTCCTTTTTCTTTTCTCTCTTGTTTTTCTTTCCATAACATGAGGGAACTCAACTCATCTAAGATTATAAATATAGGGTCTTTATGACTTGTACCCTTGCCATTAACACTAGATGAATGATAACTCATGTTGGTTCCTAAGTTGTGGTTCTTTCTTGTTGGAGGTTTGAAAACAAAAGGTAAAAGAAACTATGATTGAAACTAGCCAAATAAACACTAAAAGAGGTGTGAAAGATAAGGTAAAAAAACTAATTGGTAAAAGGAAAGCTATCTAGGCGGTTTGACAATGGAAGGTAAAGGAAATAAGCTATGAAAGTAAGCAAGAAATGTAAACTAGGCGAATCCTAAGAGTGTTTGGATGACCACATTCAAGGTTCCCAACAAAACACTCACTATCCTAAGTAAAAATTGCCTAAAATTATTACACACAAATGGAAGTTTGATAACCTATTGGAGGCTCCCAACACACTTCCAATGAAAGGTCTTTTTGTTACAAAACTTGAAAGCAATGAAGGTAAGTAAATTGCAAATTACAAAATTACAAAACGGTCCTCAATTTTGGTGGTTGTTCTCTCTTTGGTGATTCACTCAATTTGGAGTGCTTCTTAGTCCAATAGCTCTTAAGGTGGTTGGCCCCTTGCTTCTGGACTCAAATTCTTCAAGGGATGACACTAATCCTCCTTCCAATTCCCTATATGGCAACCCACAAACAAGGAAAAAAAGAGACAAGCAATAACCAAAGACCAAAAAAAATGAAATGAAAGCTAAACCAATGGAGTTTTAACAAGACAATTTTTCAAGGATTATTCAACAATTAAAGCAATGAAAAGGACATAGAAGCAAGCTAGGACTCAAAGAGAAACTTAGAATGGCTCTAGAGTAGAGTAAAAAAACTGAAAAAAAAGACTCAACAAAACTCTAGCTTTGGCACTTGTCTTCACACTAATTTTGAATTGAAATTTCCAATTATAGAATAAATTTTGAGCCAAAACAACAAGCACACTTCCCTTTCACCTTTTTTTTCTGGATACTGATTTTCCTGCCAACTTGTGCGATTTTTCGTATTTTTTTCTTTTATCCAAATCACTTGTTTCTTTTTTTATAACTTTTTTCCAGATGTCTAGAAAATTCAGTAAAACTTTCAGCTCAAAATTCGAAGTAACCAATTCTCAGTAATTTTTACAAGTTTGTATGTCCAAGCTGCCAGCACCAGCGATTTGTTTCTTTAAGCATGGTATATTGATTGCCTTGGGCTTACTTTCAACCTTCCTATGTATGTTGAACTCACTAGGATTGTTTACCACAGTTTTAGGAGTTCAATATTCACTTAGGATCAACATTTCAGCCAGCAATTCAATCACCAAAACTCAAATTCGCAATAGACACAATCATAAGGAAACCTAAAAGTTCAAGAAAAGGTTCACAATCAAAGACTCTCTAAGAATTTTGCATGAACATGTTAAGGACTAATTAACATGAAAGATTTGACTCAAATCAAATAATAGGCTAAAAGAATTTCATACACTCATGAACAAATGAGTTAGACAAAGAAACAAGAAAATAAAATTCAGCACAACATAAGAAATCTTATGTGACAAGTTTCATGACTAGACATGACTTCTATGACAAAACTACAATAGGTGAACAAGTCACTCTAGATTTTTGAGGTTTTCTTCTAATTTAATTTTTTTGTAAGAATTTTATGGTTTAGGTTTCAGCCACAAAAAATAACAAGACAAAACTCAAAGGAACCTAAACTCAACACAATTCATGGTTCAAGATCAAGAACAAGAAATTTGAACCATAGAAAATCAAATCTAGCTTCTATAGCAAGTTTAATCGGTGGAAACTCTAAAGAATCATGTTAAAAACATTTATCACAAGACATGGGAGGAGATACATGGAGAAAAAAATGAAGAAACAACAATGGAAGAGAAGGTAAAGCAAAAAAATTAATGGAGGTTTAAGGAGCACTTACTTGAAGCTCTTGTGCTCTGATTACCACTTGATGGAAACTTGCTTGTGGAGCTTCTATGGAGGCTGGATCTTTGAGCTTCAATGAGGTCCTTTAATGGTGGTTTTCCACCATGGAGATGCAGTGGAAGACAAAGGAGAAGAGGTGAGAGGAGGCGCCATCCATTAAGGAATAAGCCATGGAAGAAGGAGCTTCACCACCAAGATGAGCCTTGGATAAGAAGCTTGGAGAGGATGCTTCAATGGAGGAAAAGAAAGAGGGAGAGAAAGAGAGAGGGGGGGAGCACGAAATTGAAGGAAGAAAAAGGGAGAGAAGTTGAACTTTGAGTTGTGTCTCACAAGACTCTCATTCATCAAAGTTACAACAAGTGTTACTCATGCTTCTATTTATAGACTAGGTAGCTTCCTTGAGAAGCTTTCTTGAGAAAACTTCCTTAAGAAGCTTCTTTGAGAAAACTTCCTTGAAAAGCTAGAGCTTAGCTACACACACGCCTCTCATAACTAAGCTCACCTCCTTGAGAAGCTTCCTTAAGAAGATTCCTAAAGAAGCTTGAGCTTAGCTACACATACCTCTCTAATAGCTAAGCTCACCTCCTTGAGATGAGAAGCTAGAGCTTAGCTACACACCCCCTATAATAGCTAAGCTCACCCCCATGACAAAAAACATGAAAATACAAAAAAAAGTCCTTACTACAAAGACTACTTAAAATGCCCCGAAATACAAGGCTAAAACCCTATACTACTAGAATTGCCAAAATACAAGGCTCAGATGAAGGAAATACCTATTCTAATATTTACAAAGATAAGCGGGCTCATACTTAGCCCATGGGCTCGAAATCTACCCTAAGGCTCATGAGAACCCTAGGGCCTTCCCTTGGATCTCTAGCCCAATCTACTTGGAGTCTTCTACCCAATGCCCTTGCGGAGTAGGATTGCATCAGGATTGCTGCCGCTACCCTCAACATCTCTCATGCCCATGTTCCAGCCGTTATCTGGGTAAATGGAGGGATGTCAGATATGGGGGATCAATATTAAGTCAAAAGCCCTTGGTGTTTTAATCATGACAAACCTTCTGAACACAAATCATTAGCCTTATGAGTTTATGCCTACAGTGTATTAAGAAAATATAAGTTCTATAAAGAACAAAAATTGAAGTAAACTTAGGGCTCTCGTGAGTCACTCAGAAAGGATGATAAACTTGAAAGTTCAAAAGAAGACTCAAAGTGTTTTTGGCTGTGTACTGCAATAAAGAAGTCAACATATTCACTGGATAAAGAGTAAAAATTCAAGCCATGAGAAGTAATCATTATTTAAAGGACAAGAAATATGTTGCATACATGAAGATCTATACAATGAATGTGACATGAAGAACAACATTGCTGCAACACACTTAGAATGAAATTTCATCAATAAAATGAGTTCATTCTGGACATTTTATCAAAGTTCCAGAAATGCAATTGATTTGTTCTTGGTGGTTATGGAAATCTTGAATAAAGATATTCAACTTTTATGAACAAGTCGTGGTCTAATAAAATTTGGATCATGGACAAAATTGAACCTGAAGTTGCAAATGCTAGTATGTTTGGACAACTTGATATGTGTGCAGTAATTTGAAGATTGCTTATGCTACAAAAGTGAATTTGAGATGATCTTAATGGCTATGGAAATCTATGAGAAAGATCTACATCTTTCATGCAGAAGTCATGGGCCAATAAGGCTTGGATCTTGAAAGAGATTGATCACGGAGATGGAGATGCCATTTTATCTTCATAATATAACACAACTACAATGCTTTGAAGATTTCTTATGTTGTTGTGGTCCAAAGGACATGAGAATAGTGCTTGAAAGTCAATGATAGAATTCTCTACAATGAAGACATCAAAAGCTAGTTTGGCCATTCAAAGGGTCAAAGAAATAAAAAACAGTAGCAATCATAACATGCTACAACAAGCTCACACTAGAATGTTTGGAAGACAAGTCAATCATGTCATCTCATGAAATTATTATTATAAGAAGAATATCCTGAAACTTTCCATTTACATAAGAAAACTATCTCAAATTAAAATATCAGATGTAGGAAATCTATGCATGCCGACATATTTGCAAATGAAAGATATAGGAGTAGAACGTAACAAGTGTTATGATGTCTCAACTATGCTTTCAAGTGAGAAACTTCTGAAGATTTGAAAGAAGCCCATCTATTGATGAAGTCAGTGCTTCCCTTTGAAGTTCTCAATCCTACCATGTTGCAAAGACATCAAAAAGGCCTTACTCAGAAGATCTATAAAAGGCTACATTGAGCATATAGCATCAGAATGAAGTTTTTCTAGAGTCAACATCAGAATAGTGTATTTGAGGACTTTGAGAATGAGAACATTAGAATGATATTTTGATGACAAACAGAATCAAGACAATATAGATTTTGAGATGATTACATCATAATGATGTAATAAAGTCAAGATCATGCAGTATGTATGCATTAGAATGAAACTACAACAGAGTCTACATCAAAATGATGAAGAACTTGACTCTGAAAACCAAACTTCATAAGTTCATGATGGTTTAGAATGGCTCACAATGCACCTCAAAGACAAAATTAGTTCTCCATATGTTGCCACACATACAAAGGGCACATAAAAAGACTGGGGTTGAAAGCATCTCACTTTCCATATGCTACCACTCACACTAAGGACGCATCAGAAAGTGAATGCTAATCGCATTAGAAGATGCAGAAGTGGAAAGCTGAGAATGTCCTTGAGAAGATCTGGTGTGCAACATCAGAATGAAGACTGGATAGACTTTGTGAAGTTTGAACCAAGGATAAAACACTAACAATAACAACAACAACTTTCACATGTTATCTATGTTGGAGTATGCAACTTCAGAATGATTTGTTTTGTGATGAAGCTTAGCTATCTACTATGTCATATCATGTTATCTTCATCAGAAGGAACCTACATCAAAATAGCTCTTTTGTCAACAACATCATAATGCAGTTTTGATATACCTTCAGAAGCTTATCATAATGGTTCTTCAAAATGGAAAACTTCATAATGAACTTAGACCTATCAAGTCAAGTATAGCTGACACACTTTTAACTTCTACAAGAAGTTTTTGTAAAGCTAAGGGCCCTACTTCTAACAACTCTTTACTTAGGGCATTTCAAACTTGAAGGAAGCTTTTGAAGAGAGAAAAGAAGAGACTCAGTTGTAATAACAACTAGTTTCTATGGGTCTACAAAATTGTTAGAGGACAACTATAGAAGTTGTGAGAGAAGGTAAGAGACCACCTACACAGTGAAGAAACAAAAATCACATCCTCTCCACCCTCCATAATCCTTCTATGTGCTAAAAGGAAGAAAATGGAGTGAAGTACAACCAAAGCATCATTGAATATCCAACCAATTATTGTTGTTTTGTTGTAAAATTCTCTCAGACACATTATCATTGTATGTAATCTGTATGTATTCCAGAATAGCCATGTGGGTTATGTTTAGATGTGAAAGAAGTGATAGGGAGAACCCATGCAATGTGGGTAGCTTAGAAAGAGTCTCTAAGATAACAACCTAAAGAAGATAAAGTGAAAAAAAATATACTTGGGTAGCCTGAAGAGGTAAAAGAAATACTTATATTGTCTCTCCTATGACTAAGTGGGTGCTGTGGTTGAGTAGATTTTGCTTCCCAAGAGTGAGGAAAATCATTCTGTGGGTTAAGCCCACCGGAAGAGGTGAAAAATACTTGGATTGTCTCTCTCATGGTGATATGGTAGAGACGGGTTATCTCTAAGCTAAGACTAGGATTGGTGTTATGGAGACAGAGATGTTGTGAAGTCCAACAAGTAGTTGGCACTAGTAAAAATCCAACATGTTGGTTAAGTTAGTGGAAATCTCATCAATTTTGGTGAAGACTGGATGTAACCCAAGGTTGGGGTGAACCAATATAAAAATATATGTGTTGAATCTCTACTTCCCTTCCTTTTTACATTATGCCAATTGTTGTCTTATATATTGCATCTGCATCAAAACGTTCTAAGCATCATAATGATATATCAAAATACATACATAAGAAGGTTTTCATGACAAGTTTAACTGTTTTCTTAAATGAAATATTTGAACTAAATCATCTTTGTGATAACAAGATTTGTTTCAAACAAGTTTAATCATATGCATCAAATTATGAAAAATTTCAAAAAACATGAAAATGATTTTGTGCATGAAAAACTTCAAACAATATTCTGAACTATCTTTCTGAGTACCACATTTTGACTATTGTAGTCAACACAACAACTTTCTGAGTGTTGAATCATCATTACATTATCTATGTTTTCAGAACAACTAAGAGATACATTATCTTTGCAATGATCTTCTTAACATGAGCAAATGTACACTGACATTAGGTTTTCATAATCATATCAAACATTTAATAATGAGTGTTGTGACTAACCACTTAGAAAGTCGTGTTGGATCAAGTGGCCTCGGAATAATTAAGAAGGGGGGGTTGAATTAATTATGAACGTGTCTTGACTAATTAAAAATTTATCCTTCTTAATGTTACTGGATTCAATTAGGCTTTACTACTAAGTTATTAGAAAGTAAAGAACAAAAGTAATAACTTAGACAAAAATAAAGCGGAAATAAAAAGTACACAGTGAAAGTTAAAGAGTGTAGGGAAGAAGAAGACAAACACAAGATTTATATTGGTTCGACCACAACCCGTGCCTACATCCAGTCCCCAAAGCAACCCCCGGTTCTTGAGATTTCCAATAACCTTGTAAAATCCTTTACAAGTAAAGATCCACAAGGGATGTACCTTCCCTTGTTCTCTTTGAACAACCAAGTGGATGTATGCTCCACTTGAACTGATCCACAAGAGATGTACCCTCTCTTGTTCTCAGTATAACAACCCAAGTAGATGTACGCTCTACTTGTACCACAAAGGATGTACGCTCCAATGTGTTAAGACAAAGAATTCTTAGGCGGTTTGTCCCTTGAATCTTTGTAAGGGGAAACAAAAGATATCTCAAGCGGTTAGTCCTTTGAAATCTTTTGTTTAAAGGGAAAGGGAAAAAGATATCTCAGGCGGTTAGTCTTTTGAAATCTTTTGTCAAGAGGAAGAAGGGAAGAAACAAAAGAATTCTCAGGTGGTTAGTCTTTTGAATCTTTTGACAAGAGAAAGAAGGGAATGAAGAAGAAGAATAACACAAGTTTTTGGACAATGAACTTTTCTTAAAAGAGAAAGTATTGAACATAAACTTTTAGAAAGATGAAGGAAATCTGTTATGCATGAAAAGAATCAAGTTTCCGTTTTTTAAATTCGTGCCATGGTCACATATTTATAATCATTTGATGACTCAAATTAAAGTTTGTGACTCTTGGCAATTTCTTTAAAACAAGTCACCTTAAGAATTGTGACTTTTGGAAATTTATTTTTCGAAATCAGTCACTGGTATTCAATTACCATCATAATGTAATCGATTACACATCAACAGATGTGACTCTTCATGTTTAAATTTGAAAATCAAAATGTTTAGAAACATTGGTAATCGATTACAAGTATTGTGTAATCGATTACACAAGTTTGAAATGATTTGAAAAAGTTTTATCACAAGTTGTGACTCTTGAAATTTGAAATCTAACGTTTTAAAACATTGATAATCGATTACAGCTTTGTAAATCAGTTTTGAAAACAATGCTGGCTACTGGTAATCAATTGTTGCCTTCTGGTAGTCGATTACTAGAGAGTAAAACTCTTTGGTAAAATATTTTTCTTCTTGAAAAATTCTTGTGCTATTCAATGTTTTGAAAAACTCTTTTAATACTTATCTTGATCGAGTCTTCTCTTGATTCTTGAATCTTGAGTCTTGATTCTTTACTTGAATCTTGAATCTTGATCTTGATTATTCTTGAATCTTGATTCTTGAAACTTGCTTGACTCATTATTCTTTGGCATCATCAAAATAATCTTGGAAGTCATTGCTTCCATAATCTCCCCCTTTTTTATGATGACAATCCTGAAATCAAGAAGATACATACAAGTTTTGTTCTACCGTTCACTCATCTCTTTCTCCCCCTATCTTTTTGAATTTATGCTTAATTTTAAAGCTTTGAAAATATAATTTCTTGATTTCAAAAATACCCATTTTCTCTCCCCCTTTGGCAACATCAAAAAGGCCAAAGTGTGTAAAATAAAACATACATGAATAATTCTAAGAACACACATACAACACAATACCAAATGTAATTAGATACCAGTAGACATATATATCATAAAAAATAATTAAGTTTAACACACATAACCATAAACAACCAAAAGCAAGTAAATATAATCTTCATGTTCAGTCATACTAAGCAAATATAAGAAATACTAAGTGTTCAAATGTCATAAACATATAGCCAAATACAAGGCTTTA
The DNA here is from genome assembly GCF_004193775.1 of Glycine soja. Classification (NCBI taxonomy): domain Eukaryota; kingdom Viridiplantae; phylum Streptophyta; class Magnoliopsida; order Fabales; family Fabaceae; genus Glycine; species Glycine soja. Next base: position 20,438,296 of record NC_041019.1, read on the forward strand.
GAAACAAAATATAATAATCTAAATCTATGAGGATGGTGGTGGAAGGTCAAAGCATTGTCGAACATAACTAACATCTTCCTCAAGTTTGGTGATACGAGTGTCCATCCCTGCAAATCGTGCATCCATGACATCAATACGGCTATTCAGCGAGTCAAAGCGCTCTCCGACGAAAGTGTGGAGTCCATCCAATCTGTCAAGTATGTTGTGCATAAGAGATGAAGAATCATCTCTCTGAGGAGGTGGTGAAGGAGAGCGATCTTCTGCGGCTTGTACTGGAGCGTCTTTCTTCACCCAAGAACCACCTCTCTCTTTGCGGTATCCAAAAGAAGAGACTACATTCGCACTGATCGAGAAGGATCTCTTGACTTTGACAAATGGCTCAGAGTCAAGAGGGACATTAAAACGTTGTAGAAACAAGGTGATCAGATGGGGATATGGGAGTGGAGCATTTGATCGCAATGCCTTATGCATACGATATCTCACAAGATGGGCCCAGTCGATTTGACGATCAGTTAAGAAAACCTACATGATTATCAAATCTTCTTCAGAAACCTGTGCAAGGTTGGAAGATCTAGGGAGTAGAATGCGCACAATCAAGTAGTGCATGATGCGGCATTCGAATGCCAATGATCCGGCAAGAAGCCTTTCGGTCATATCCGCTTGGTTGATACAAACTTCCACTCATCATCAAGTGTACCCTCAAATGGTACACCGTCACTGGATAATTGAGTGAGTTCAAAGAAAAGGGACTAGTCTATGACCATCTTAATCCCATAAACTTTGAAAATCAAGGAATCTTCTTGAATTTCCAAGTTAGAATAAAAGGCTTTAACCAATTCAAGGTAAAAAGGAAGTTTCATGGAGATAAACTGAATTAAACCAGAATTTTGAAATGCTTGAAAGCAATCAAACACTTCATCATCAAAGAAAGCTAAGTCTATGAACTTAGGGTTGATAATGGAACGAGAAGAGAAAAGAGAATTGTATCAGATACGTTTTTCTTCTGAGCAAAACAACATAGGAGATGATATGGAGGGAGGAATTTGAGATGTTTGTGCTTTGGATGTTCCATGGCTTCGAGTTCCGGTGACTGCGGATGAAGTCACAACCCCCTTTCGCTTCTTCGATGGTTCTACCATTTGGAGGAGTTTTTGGAAGTTTTAATCGGTGGAGATGAAATAGAATGGAAAATGATGAATTTTGGGCTTTGTGGGATGTGATTTGGTTGAGAATCGAGGAAGTTATGTGATTTTGAAATTTGGGAGAAAAGGGTTCGTCGCGGAGAAGAAATCGCAAATGGCTGCGTTTATGATGTTTTGAATTTATAGAGGGAAAAGCACTGTAATCGATTACATAGATCCTGTAATCGATTACCAGAACTAAAAATTTTCATGTAATCGATTACATGTAGACTGTAATCGATTACACATAGTGGTAATCGATTACCAGAGAACTATCCACAAAAAAAAATCTAAGTAAAACTCATCAACACATATTATGGTTAATACTTTACTTAATTAAACTATTTTGCATACCAATATAATTTTATAAAAAATTCAATCATGTCAAACTATGCATAATTATTTCAAACATAATCATTAAAAATATATCAAATAAGAATCAAACAAGGATTGAAGGATATAGAACATAGGCATTATTAAACAAAACAAAAAAACTTTATCTTTGAGAAAGAAAATTAACTCAATCAAACATATAAGCATAAATTCACAATAGTAATCAACCAAGACAAACAAATAAAATTTTGTTAGTTATCATCTAAACAAGTTAATTGAAGGAAAGTTTCAACCAACTTAATTTAAAAGAGAATGGTTTTGATGTTACCTTTTTCATGATTTAAGTGCCTAGATCTTTAAAGATGGAAGTCAGAATTTTGCTTTTTGCTTAATCTTCTTGAGAGATGTTCTCATCGCTTTCATAGTCCTTGGATAGAAGGTTGATCTCCTTCTTCGAACCATCGGATGAGTCATTGTCATCCCAAGCAATATACGCCTTTTTGGATCTTCTTTCTTCATGGCTTTTCTTCTCATTCTTTTCTGACCATGATTCATTTATGGGGTAGTGTGCCTTTATGTGATTGGGTCGATTACACTTATAGCATTTAAGTGTTAGGGAACCTTCTTGAGATCTCTTCCCATTGTCAAAGTTATGACGTCTCTCCATTCTTCTATTTTTGACGAATTTATGAAACTTCTTCACAAAGAGTGAGAAGTCCTCTTCATCATCAGATTCTTCTTCTTCTTCTTCTTCTTCTTCTTGCATTGAAGAGGAGGCTTTGAGTGCTATGCTTCTTTTCCTTTTGTCGGTCTCTTCATTTTGGTTGAGATGTTGAAGTTCCATTTCATGTTCCTACAGTTTGCCAAAAAGAGTGGCAAGAGACATAGAAGAAAGATCTTTAATTTTAGAAATGGTAGTTACCTTGGGTTGTCATTCCCTACTTAAGCATCTCAAAACTTTATTAATTAAATCTTCATTAGGAATGGTTTTTCCTAAGGAAGCAAGGTGATTGACTATGTGTGTGAATCTTTTTTGCATGCTTTGGATGTTCTCATTAGTGTTCATCCTAAATAATTCATATTTATGTGTAAGGGTGTTGACTCTAGATCTTTTCACATTAGTGGTGCCTTCTTGTGTAGGTTGGAGAGTATCCCGCATCTCCTTTGCATTTGAACAGTTTGACACTCTAAAATATTCATCTATTCCTAGGGCAGAAGTAATAATGTTTTTGGCTTTAAGATTATATTGGATTATTCAGTCCATTTATCTCTATGTTTTTCTATTGTTGTGCTTGTGCTTGCATCTACTATGGTGGGTACATAAGGTCTTATTTCTATTGCTTCCCAAATGTTTAAATCTATGGCTTCAATAAAGATTTGCATTCGGATTTTCCAATAGTGGTAACCTTCACCATTAAAGATAGGTGGCCTATGGATAGAGTTTCCCTTGGGAAACAGAGAATTTGAGGAGGCCATGAATCTTGAAGTTGTGAAACTTTTCTCAAGAAACCTGCTCTGATACCACTTGTTGGATTAAGTGGCCTCAGAATAATTAAGAAGGGGGGTTGAATTAATTATGAACGTGTCTTGACTAATTAAAAATTTATCCTTCTTAATGTTTCTAGATTCAATTAGGCTTTACTACTAAGTTATTAGAAAGTAAAGAACAAAAGCAATAACTTAGACAAAAATAAAGCGGAAATAAAAAGTACACAGCGAAAATTAAAGAGTGTAGGGAAAAAGAAGACAAACACAAGATTTAGACTGGTTCGGCCATAACCCATGCCTACATCCAATCCCCAAGCAACCACCGGTTCTTGAGATTTCCAATAACCTTGTAAAATCCTTTACAAGCAAAGATCCACAAGGGATGTACCCTCCATTGTTCTCTTTGAACAATCAAGTGGATGTACGCTCCACTTGAACTGATCCACAAGAGATGTACCCTCTCTTGTTCTCAGTATAACAACCCAAGTAGATGTACGCTCTACTTGTACCACAAAGGATGTATGCTCCAATGTATTAAGACAAAGAATTCTTAGGCGGTTAGTCCCTTGAATCTTTGTAAGGGGAAACAAAAGATATCTCAGGCAGTTAGTCCTTTGAAATCTTTTGTTTAAAGGGAAAGGGAAAAAGATATCTCAGGCGGTTAGTCTTTTGAAATCTTTTGTAAGAAACAAAAGATATCTCAGGTGGTTAGTCCTTTGAAATCTTTTGTCAAGAGGAAGAAGGGAAGAAATAAAAGAATTCTCAGGTGGTTAGTCCTTTGAATCTTTTGACAAGAGAAAGAAGGGAATGAAGAAGAAGAATAACACAAGTTTTTGGACAATGAACTTTTCTTAAAAGAGAAAGTATTGAACAAAAACTTTTAGAAAGATGAAGGAAATTTGTTATCCATGAAAAGAATCAGGTTTCTATTTTTTAAATTTGTGTCATGGTCACATATTTATAATCATTTGATGACTTAAATTAAAGTTTGTGACTCTTGACAATTTCTTTAAAACTGGTCACTTTAGGAGTTGTGACTTTTGTGAAAACTAGTCACTTAAAAAGTCATGACTTTTGAAAAAATATTCAGAAACAAGTCACCTTAAGAATTGTGACTTTTGGAAATTTATTTTTCGAAATCAGTCACTGGTAATCGATTACCATCATAGCGTAATCGATTACACATCAACAGATGTGACTCTTCATGTTTAAATTTGAAAATCAAAATGTTTAGAAACACTGGTAATCAATTACAAGTATTGTGTAATTGATTACACAAGTTTGAAATGATTTGAAAAAGTTTTATCACAAGTTGTGACTCTTGAAATTTGAAATCTAACGTTTTAAAACATTGGTAATCAGTTACATGATTATGGTAATCGATTACAACTTTGTAAATCAGTTTTGAAAACAATGCTGGCTGCTGGTAATTTATTACTGCCTTCTGGTAATTGATTACCAGAGAGTAAAACTCTTTGGTAAAAGATTTTTGTTTTTGAAAAGATTTTTGTGCTATTCAATGTTTTGAAAAACTCTTTTAATACTTATCTTGATTGAGTCTTCTCTTGATTCTTGAATCTTGAGTCTTGATTCTTTACTTGAATCTTGAATCTTGATCTTGATTATTCTTGAATCTTGATTCTTGAAACTTGCTTGACTCTTGATTCGTTGGCATCATCAAAATAATCTTGGAAGTCATTGCTTCCACAAGTCGAACTCTCTAAGTGCTTAAACCTTTTTGTCAGGACTTTCTGAACACCAAGGTAATCTTAAGTAAAAGTTTAGAAATGTTAAAGTTTCAGGAAAAGTTGGGAAAGTCACAATTCAAACCCATTTTCTCGTGACATTTTGGTCTCTTCAATCAGAACCACCAATATATGGGGTATCACTAGCCGATGATTGGGGGAAAACTACTCTGATGCCATTCTATATGTGGCCCCAAAACTTGGCAATGCCACAAACGGCTGATAGACAACACTTTACTATGATAAAGAATCCCATACCCACTTGGACTAAGATGTGGACAACTTGCCCCAAAACCATATATGATATGAAAGGCAATTCATAAACATTTTGGGGTACAATTAAAGCCAATCGATAGGCTAGTGTACAGGAAACCCTATCCAAAATGGATTGATAAGATAACCGCGTTGCCGAGAGGGTACAAGATCCCAGATTTTACAAACTTCTATGGTGAGGATGTGAAACCCACCATGGAGCACATTAGCTATTTCACGAATCAATGTGGGGAAGCCAACCAAAATGATTATATCAGCTACAATTGTTCCCCTTGTCACTCACTAGCACAACATTCACTTGGTATTCAAGTTTCCCACCCAATTCAATTAATAGTTAGGATGATATGGAACTTTGTTTCCATGATAGATTTTACAACCCTCAATTGGACATTTTGGTAGTAATTTGATGAATACCAAACAATAAGCTAACGAGTCAACTACTGAATTCTTGGAACAATTCAGGCGAATGACGAGTAACTGCAATGTGCAGTTTCTAGGGTTGGAGTATATAGCCATTGAAATTGGAAACATGAGTACACAACTACAGGAACGATTGCTTACACAAGATTGTGTAGATCTGGCATAGTTAGATGTCAAAGCAGCTAGGGTTGAGTAGTTCGTAAATGGAAAAGACAAGAGAAAATTCCATAAATGCGGGAGAAATCCTCAAACCATACCCATGGTTTTGGAAAAATAGTAGAATGACCTTAATGATAGCTTGTTTGTTGACCAAATGGCGGCTAAGTTAATCAAAGGGAAGCCTTATTCTTGTCTTGCCTTATGACCCTTTAAGGGAAAAGAAGCCAAAGGAAAGAAACCTTACACTTTTTTTTTATTTCTATAGTAGAATAGACCTTTGATTATTTAGTTAAAGATAAATAGATTCGGCTGACTATGGGTCAGAGAATTCCTCCTCTAGAAATGTTGAGGAATAAAAGATATTGTAAATGGCATAATGCTTACAACCATTCAACGACAAATTATCTGATGTTCAGAAACACCATATAAAGGGCTTTAAAGGAAGGATGACTGAGGTTAGCCGAAAAGGGGAACGAGATGCTGATAGATGTCAACCCTTTTCCATCGGCCAACATTAGTATGGTTTCAACATCTAGCATGCCTCTTGATGCAATCCTACCCCCTAAGAGCATTGGATAGAAGACTCCAAGAAGATTGGGCCAGAGCTGTTGAAGAAGGCCCTACGGTTCTCATAAGCCTTAGGGTAGATTTTTGGCCCATGGGCTAAGTATGAGTCCACTTATCTTTGTACTGTTGGATCAAGTGGCCTCGGAATAATTAAGAAGGGGGAGGTTGAATTAATTATTAATGTACCTTGACTAATTAAAAAATTATCCTTCTTAATGTTACTAGATTCAATTAGGCTTTTACTATAATATTAAGAAAGTAAAGAACAAAAATAGAAACTTAACTAAAAGTAAAAGCGATAATTAAAGTGCACAGCAGAAATTAAAGAGTGTAGGGAAGAAGAAGACAAACATAAGAATTTTATACTGGTTCGGCAACAACCCGTGCCTACATCCAGTCCCCAAGCGACCTGCGGTCCTTGAGATTTCTTTTCAACCTTGTAAAATCCTTTACAAGCAAAGATCCACAAGGGATGTACCCTCCCTTGTTCTCTTTGAACAACCAAGTGGATGTACCCTCCACTTGAACTGATCCATAAGAGATGTACTCTCTCTTGTTCTCCGTTACAATAACCCTAGTAGATGTACCCTCTACTTGTACCACAAAGGATGTACCCTCCAATGTGTTAAGACAAAGTTCTCAAGCAGTTAGTCCTTTGAAACTTTGTGAAGGGGAAACAAAAGATATCTCAGGCGGTTAGTCCTTCGAAATCTTTTATTTATGGGAAAGGGAAGAATCAAAAGAATTCTCAGACTGTGTCATTTTGAATTCTTTGACAAGGGAGAAGGGAGACACAAAAGAATTCAGGTGGTTAGTCCTTTGTTCTTTTGGAAAAGGGAGACGAGAGACATAAAAAGAATTTAGGCGGTTAGTCCTTGGCGAATTCTTTTTGGCAAAGGGAGAAGGGAATGAAAAAGATGAATAGCACACTTTTAAATTCTGTGAAAGAACAAAGTTTGGAAACCAGAAAACACAGAAAGCTTTTGGCAAAGGAAGAAGAAGAAGAAGTTCAAGAAGATGTTCAAAGAGATTCAAAGGTTGTAAAAGAATATATGAAAAAGTTGTGTAAAAGTTGTTGTTAAAATGCAAGTCAAAGTCTTGCTTTTATAGACTCTTCATGTCTGGTCAAGAAAACCATTAGAAGAGTTATAACCTTTAGAAAAACCTGAAAACCATTGGAAGAGTTATATCTTTTGATTTTTATTCAAAACTTGTCACTGGTAATCGATTACCAAAACCATGTAATCGATTACACAAAGTTTTTTATGAAAGGATATGACTTTTCACAATTGATTTTGAATTTCAACGTTCAGATACACTGGTAATCGATTACCAATATCTTGTAATCGATTACACCATTTTGAAATCAATTGGAACGTTGCAAATTCAATTGATTACCAGAGAGTAAAAACTCTGGTAACTTAGAAACTTTTGAGAAAACTCTTTTGAAAAAACAAAAATGTGCTATGTTTGTTTTCTGAAAAAACTTTTCAATACTTCCCTTGTGAAGTCTTCTTGATTTCTTCTCTTGAATCTTGAATTCATCTTTTCTTGAATCTTGAAATCAAACTTCACTTGATTCTTGAATCTTCTTGATTTCTTCTTGTTGACTTAATCTTGAAATCATTCTTTGGGCTTTTTGTCATCAACTTTGTCATTATCAAAACTACTTGAATCAACTTGATTCATCATCATGAAGCTTGCTTCTACATGTACATATTAGATTAGGGTTTCATTATTTTTGGGCCTTGTATTTAGGGCTCCATAGTGTAGGGAGAGTACCATAGTAATGTAGGATTTTTTAGCCCTTGTATTTTAGGGCACCTAGACTAGTTTTTGTATTAGAGGTAGTTTTGTAATTTCACATGCATTAAGTGCACTATTTGATGTGTGTGTGTTGGGGGAGAAATTTAATTGAATTGGTAGAAGCCCAATCCAATTAAATTTTGGACCTTCCTAAGGGGGAGGTGAGCATTTGCTTGCTACACCCCATTGCCACATCATATAGTCACACTTTGTGCATGTCCTTCATGCTTTACATGCCTTGTGACACCTAAGCACTTTTAGTGGAGAATCTTGGACTTGATCTTGGATTAGTGGGCTTAACCATAGCTAAAATTTACTAATTATAATTAGTGAAATTTTGGCTCCACAAATTCAAATTCAAATTCAAGTGAAATTTGAATAGAAATTCAAATTTCCCTCCAATTTTGTGTGACACTTAGGCTATAAAAAGAGGCCTTGTGTGTGCATTTTTTTCAACTTTGATCATTTGAGAAATTACACTTCAAAGTTCAGACCTCATTTGAGGCATAAAATTTTGTGCTCCTTCTCTCCTTTTCCCTCCACTCATCTTCTCCTACCGTCAAGCTCTTATCCATGGCTTCCTATGGTGGTGAGCTTGTTCTTAACTCATCTTCTCGTTGAAGTGGCGTCTCCAATCATCTTTCTTTCTTCTCCATTCCACTGTCATTGATCTTCAAGAAGCAAAGGACTCCATTGATGAAAAAGATCCAAGGCCTACAGGCTCCACATGGAGCTACATCACCTCCTAGGTTCAAGCAAAACACTAAGGGGTAACCCCACCAACAGTGGAGACCCAAGAGAGAGTCAAGGGAGAAAATGAAGGAGAAACCTCAACTGTCCAGTAAATTTGTATTCCGACGCCTAGGCTACCATCACCATGGAAACAATAATTCACCTAAAGGTAATACTCTACCTATGAGGAGACATGTAATAGGGCAAGGGAAATCTCCTAATGAAAGACAGGTAGTCGAGGTCAATGTCAAAGAAGGTGTTGCCATCTTAAAGATAATAATAATGATGCAAGGGGATGTAAAGAACTCTAAGACATGAAGACCTAGATCGTCAATGGAGAAGGAGTAGTGGTTCTTGAATGACATAATGAAAGGATGACTAATGGAGAAGAAGCCCCCAACTAGAAGCCAAAAGCGAGGTCAACAAAGGAAGAGAGGCATGAAGAAGCTAAAATGGATGTTTGAAATGTTGGAGGAAAGCCACAAGATAGATAAAACAAATGTGGCATCATGACCTTAGCTAGACCTTCTTACTGAGATGCTAAGTGACAAGAAAAAGCCATAATTGTTTGATGGTGTGATCAACCTGCTTTTAGAGTTAGAAGACTTTGAATTGGATGTCCTGTTATCAGATGATGCTCTTATTCCTACAACAGTTTTTGGCATCCTCCCTATGGAGTTTGCTAGTCAGGATTGGCTAAAGGCTACCTTAGAAGATGATGTTTTAGTCGATGAATGAGAATGAACAAGTTTGTGTTAGTTGCTATTCACGACTAAGGTTTGTATTGAATTTTTGCACGAAATTAGTGCTTTACCTCCAATTTATAGTTCATTATGTGGGAATTGTACATATTTTCATGTTTAGTTTGATTTTATACAATAGATGCTCCCAGTTTTGTGAATTAATGTTGAAACCACTTCAATTTCAGGCTAAAAGAAGAGAAGTTCAAGTAGCTTATGTCTCGCTAAGTGAGGTAGATCTGCTTAGCGAGTGACATCCGCTAAGAGAGGCATACAACTCACTTAGTGTGTTGGGAAACCCTAGAAGAGGATAAGTCAGAGATGTGCTCACCCAGCGTGCCACAAACTCACCCAACGAGTAGGTTGTCTCTTCTCGCAATTAGCGCGCCCAGCTCGCTAAGCCAAAATTTAATTACTCTCGCTTAGCAAGCCAATCTCGCTAAGCGAGACTTCAGAAGATGAAACGTTCAAGTAGCCTTTAAAACACTGAAGTTGGCGAAAACTAAAAGAAAGTCGGAAAAACAGAGCCAAGGGAGAAGCTGAAGCAACAGAAATTGAGCCACCAAGAGAGTTTAGGTTTGAGGAGTGAGATTAGGGTTCTAGAGGTTGAAGGAGACATCCTCAATCCTTCTTAGTCATTTTCTTCCACTTAAACTCTATTCTTCCTTGTATTGATAGTTCATTTCTTGTAATGAAAGGCTAAACCTCTTGGTTGGGAAGTTCTGCTGAACCCTTGATGTAATATTCTTTCACTATCTATTTAATGTTGTTTTTCTATGTTCATTGCTTCCATCTATGCTTATTTTTACATGCTCATGGCTTGACCACCGATTTGTATGTATAGTTAGGATTTTTAGCATTGGGAAGTGCTTTATAGCCTTAGAACTTGGTAGAGCAAGCTAGAAAACTGTATGTCTAGGAATGAAATGCAACGATCTAGTTCATATTATGTTGTAGACTTAATGCAACTCTTTTAGGCTGAGTTTGTTGAGGGATCAAGGATGAGGTTTAAAGAGAGTTAGGCTCATTCACTAGAGGGATCTTAGTTTGGGTAATTTCTCAGTATAAGAACACTAGGATAGCATTAAATAGAGAAAAACAGATAAGAACTTCAAGGAAAATTCAGTAGAACGACCCAACGCTTTTTACTTGACTATTTTTACTTCTCAAACTTTGGATATTTAGTTTGTATTTAAATAGATTTTAGAACAAAAATCCATCTTGATATTTACTTAGCTTTTAGTTATACAAATGTTTGCGCACTGAATATACAATTTGTTAGTGAAACAAATTCCCTGTGGATATGATACTCGGTCTTATCATTTTAATATACTACTTGTACGAATCGGTACACTTGCCGAAGAGCAAACAAGTTTTTGGTGCCGTTGCCGGGGAATTTCTTTCCACTTAGATAGTATAGTTCAGTTTGTAAACATTTATTCTTTATTCTTTGATTGATTTTGTGAATAGTTAGTTAGGATTTATTTTTTCTCTTGACTTGGTTAATTGCTGCTCTGTTAGTGCTTCTTGTATGTGAGGTAACTCTTCAGCAGGGAATTTAGCTCCATTAGATTTGGAGATAAAAGCTACTTGCAGGAGAAACAACACAGAGAGAAGGAGAAAAACTTTGCAAGAAAAGACAACATAGCGAAGTTCAGAGGAAGCTGAATCATCTTCAGCATTTCCAGACTTAAAAGAATCCGAAGTAGGTGCGTCTGAAGCACATATCATGGATGAAGATCAACCACAATGGGTGACTCTTGAGGACTATTCAAGCTCTATCGTGCCGCAATTTTTCACAAGTATTACGTGGTCGGAAGTCCAAGCTCATAACATCACATATCCTCATTCCTTGATCCAGCTGATTCAAGGAAATTTGTTTAATGGTTTGCCAAATGAAGACCCTTACGCACACCTTGCTACTTATATAGAAATCTGCAACACAGTGAAAATTGTAGGGGTGCCGGAAGATGTAGTGCGGCTTAGCTTGTTCTTATTTTCCTTGGCTGGAGAAGCCAAGAGGTGGCTGCATTCTTTCAAGGGAAACAACTTAAAGACTTGGGAAGAGGTTGTAGAGAAATTTCTGAAGAAGTACTTCCCAGAATCAAAGACAGCTGAAGGCAAGGCAACTATTTCTTCATTTCATCAATTTCTAGATGAATCCCTAAGTGAAGCGCTTAAGAGATTCTGTAGCTTTCTGCAGAAGACACCAACTCATGGATTCTCCGAGCCGATTCAACTGAACATTTTCATTGATGGTTTGAGACTGCAGTTCAAGCAGTTATTGGATGCTTCTGTTGGAGGAAAAATTAAATTGAAGACTCTTGAAGAAGCAATGGAACTCATAGAGAACATGGCTGCTAGTGATCATGCTATTCTGCGTGATAAAACTCACGTAACCACAAAAAGAAGCCTGTTAGAGCTTTCTTCCCAAGATGCACTATTGGCACAGAACAAGCTGCTAGCTAAGATGCTAGAATCACTTACACAAACACTTAGCAAGCTTCCAACACAGTTACAAGCGGCTTAGCCTTCCCATTCAGCAGTTATACAGGTTTGAGGTTGTAGTATATGTGGAGGAGCACATGAATTTGGCTATTGCATACCCCTAGATGATGCTATAAAAGAAGTGAATTCCATGGGGAACCAAAGCAGACAAGGATTCCATTCAGGCGGCTTTTCATGTTACCAACAAGGAGGGCATTTTAATCAGAATCAAGGGCACTGGAGGTCTCATCCAGGGAACCAATTCAATAAAGATCAAGGAGGACCATCCAATAGGCCTCAGAATTAAGGGCCTAGCCTATATGACAAGACAACCAAGCTGGAAGAGACTTTGGCTCAATTTATGCAAGTTTCAATGTCCAATCACAAGAGCACAGAGTCAGCTATAAAGAACCTAAAGATTCAAGTGGGGCAGCTAGCTAAACATATAGCTCACAATTCTTCTGGAGGTTTTGGGGCCAATACTGAGAAAAATCCCAAGGAAGAATGCAAGGCTGTCATAACTAGAAGCAAGAGGGAGACTGTGGTGGAAGATGAAGGGAGGATTAGTGATGAGAAAGAGTTAGTAGCTAAAGGAGAAAAAGAAGAAGATCAGATGAGGGAGAAGAAAATAACTGATGAGGAGAAAGAAGAAAAAGAAGAAGAAAATGAAAAAAAAAAAAGAGAAAAAGAGGAAGAGAAGAAGACAAAGAGTGAGTTGGCCACAGAAAAGAGGCAAGAGGCTATCTCATATACAGGGAAGGAAGCACCATACCCTTTGGTGCCTTCCAAGAAAGACAAGGAAAGACACTTTGCTCGTTTCCTTGATATCTTCAAGAAATTGGAGATAACTATCCCTTTTGGAGAAGCCTTGAAACAAATGTCACTCTACTCCAAGTTTCTTAAAGATCTACTGACCAAGAAGGGCGAATATATCCATAGTGATAATATTATGGTGGAGGGAAACTGCAGTGTTGTTATTCAAAGAATCCTTCCACCTAAATGCAAGGATCCAGGGAGTGTTACAATCCCTTGCTCTATTGGTGCAGTGTTAGTTGGAAAAGCCCTCATTGACTTGGGGGCCAACATTAATTTGATGCCTCTCTCCATATGCAGAAGGATTGGAGAGCTGGAAATCATGCCAAGAAGAATGACATTGCAATTGGCAGATCAGTCTATTGCAAGGCCTTATGGCATGGTAGAAGATGTTTTGGTCAAAGTGCGACAGTTTACTTTCCCTGCAGATTTTATGATCATGGATATTAAAGAGGATCCTAAAATTCCATTGATTTTAGGCCATCCCTTCATGCTAACCGCCAATTGTGTGGTGGATATGGGGAAAGGTAACCTTGAAATGGATATAGATGACCAGAAGGTCACATTTGACTTGTTTGATGCAGAAAAGCACTCACTTGACCGAAATATTTGCTCTAAGATGGATGAAATTGAGAATGAGATGGCTCAGATGGCCAGAGCCAAGATTGCACAAGACCCTTAAAGGTAACATGCGCCAAGCTAGTGATATTAAAGAAGCGCTTACTGGGAGGCAACACAGTCTTTTTCCTTGTTTTCTTAATCATTGCTTTCTATACATCAGTGCAGATAGTTAGGTTTCAACTTGTTTGTGATTGCTAGAGTAAGACATCAACACGCTTTATATGATAAAAGGGTTGGCAAAAGCTTCTCTAAAGCTATGGATGAGGAAATAACTTAGAAAATTCTTCAGTCATCCACTCGCTCAGTGCGCCCTATGCGCTAAGCGAGTCTTACTTCGTGCACTGAGCAAGTTGTCACTCACACTAAGCGCGCCAACCCCCACCCATTGGCTGAAGGGGTCTCGCTAAGCGAGACAGTTGCACTAAGCCCAACAAGTTCCATATTTCAATCTTAACATTATTACATATTTCAATGAAAGTTGCCAAGTGTGCATAGAGATCTTCATTAGGTAATCCTTCAAATAAGTTCCCTTGTATTAAATGAATTAAGGAATGTGGATAGTTGATGTTGTTAGCTTGCACTTCAAAACGTGCAATGCTAGTGAAAAATTGTGGTACTGAACTACTTGAGTAACCCTCAAGGGTAATCCTCTGGTCATGCTCTTCTGCCATGGTAATGACTTCAGGTAATTGAGTGGCATATTCCCTTGATGATGGTGAATCAGGTGATAATAAGTCAGAGAAATGAGTCTCCTCCTCAAGAATGGATGCAACTGTTCTATCTTGCATAAGTTTCCTTCTCCTCTCGGCCCTGTTCCTTTATAATGTAGCTTCAATTTCTAAGTCCAGAGGAACTAAATTGCCTATGGGAGATCTATGCATATACAATACTAACAGAACAACGGCTATCCAGTTAAACAAGAAAAGACAAATAGAAATTAGGAACAAATATTCACAAAAACAATCAAAGAATAGACACCTAAAAATGAGCTAACTTCCCAAATAAAAAGAAGTTCCCCGGCAATGGCGCCAAAAACTTATTCGCAGATTCTGGCAAGTGCACCGGATCGCACAAGTAGTATAAAACGATAAGAACCGAGTATTGAACACTCGGGGAACTTGTGTTATTTGGTAAGCTATTTCAGCAAATAGGTGTCTGGTGTGTAAAGGTAAGTGTGAGTATGAAAAGGTGTATAAACTATCTGTGTAAAAAGAAAGAAAATCACGTGAGAGAAATGATGTGTAAAAACAAGTAGAGAACACGTTGGTCTTCCTAATAGGTGCTTGATGCTAAAAAGATATTCTCTATCTAACAATGCTCATGTGTTCTTATGGTGTCTCCTGAGATACTAAACCCCGATTCCTCATGATAGTTTAGCCTAATCTTGATCAAGTATTGTCTGCAGATTCCTCTTGTAAGACTAAACTCAATCAGGACCGCATTAAGACACACATACTCAACTAAATTATCGCACCCCGATTCCTCGTGAAAGCACGACAACTCAGCCCTGCACTATCAAGGACTTTAGAGTCAGACCAGTTTCCACTGTTGAATGACCCTAACAAAGCATGCATCTACATGATCAAGGTAAAGGCATACTGGAATGAAAAGCATATAGCACAGAGAAAACACAAAACATCATTAAATAGATAGAAATATATTTACATCAGGTACCTACAGGGAAGATCCAACAGAGGATTTAGCTTTCTATACCAAGAAGCCTTCTTAACAACAAAGAGAAGAATAAGATGAAAGATTGCAAAAATACAAGGGGTGAGGATGTCTCTTTCACCTCTAGGATCTCACAATCTCTCACAAAATCATCTCAAGCTCTCAAACCGGCTCCTACTTCAAGCTCTGGTCTTTGCAGATCTTCACACAGCAAAATCTCTCAAAACTCTCTGGAACTTGGACCTTTCTCTATCTAGAAACCCAAGACATGCAAAGCTATGAATCCCAGTCCAAACTCTCTTCACAAAATCTGATTTCAGGCTTAAATAGGTGGCCTTGTTCGTGCTCGTGCGCTTAGCGCATGTATGGACCGCTTAGCGCACGTTAGTGATTTTTTGCTTAGCGCGCCTTTCTCACTTAGCGGATGAACTGAAGCAGTGCGCTTAGTGAGATGAAGTGGTGCACTTAGTGAACTTGTATGCTCATCTTCTTCCAGAGTCTTCCTCGCGCATAGCCCAGGAGTGTTGCGCTTAGCGGACGCTCGCTAAGCTAGCAGATTGGCTTAGCGAGAAGGTGAAAAACAACACTTTTCAAAGCTTGCCTAATTAACCTGAAATTGAGAGAAAATGATTATTAAACACACAAAATAGATGTATTAAGTATCTATAGTCTATACTTAACAAAAAGTACTTATAATACTACAAAACAACCATAAATTGGGAAAGTTTGATACAATTTACACAAGTTTTATACACAAAAGTTAGTCGTATTCATCGAATAACACTAAGCATATCATGTTATTCTCTGAACGCGCGCTAAGCGAGTCTGTCCCGTTAACCGCCCAGCCCATTTTTCTGTTTTATTTTTCTACTTTCAATCTTGAATAAAACCTGTCTAATTTTCTCTCCTGTGATTCTTTTGATGCTGATGGCCTCTAGGAAAAGGAAAGCAACTCTTCTCGACCTCAGGAACCATATGACACTACAAGATTCATCTATGAGGTCGCATGGGAACACTTCGAGCAGAACGTTCACTCCCAGAACATTCTTCCAAAGAGGAACATTACTTTATATGTCACGGAGTACGATGAATTCCGACAGGAGCTCGAGAGGCGCAGGTGGCATAAAGCCTTGACCAGGCAGCCTGATGGTAGCATTGATGTGGCCCTGGTCAAGGAATTTTATGCCAATTTATATGATCTAGAGGATAAGTCCCCGAGGCAAGTCAAAGTGCGGGGCAAATTGATAAAGTTTGATGGGGAGTCACTGAACACATTCCTGGAGACCCCGGTGGTTCTGGAGCCAGGGGAGCACTACTCCGTTTTCTCCAGATTTTGTCACACACACCCAGACCCTCAGGAGTTTGCTTCCAAGCTCTATATTCCAGGGCACGGTTTTGTTCTGAACGCTGAAAGAGCACCCTGGAAGCTCCTGAGGAAGGATTTGACTACCCTGGCGCAGACCTGGAGCGTCTTGTCATACTCTAACCTCGCCCCCACTTCTCACACGTTTGATTTGAACATGGATAGGGAAAGGTTAGTCTACAGTCTGGTGACGAAGATGGACATGGACGTGTGCTCGTTCATCTCTGGATAGATATCTCAGATGGCCCAGTCTAACTCCTCCAGGCTCGGCTTCCCTGCCCTCATCACTACCCTATGCATTGCCAGAGGAGTTGTTCCAGACTCATTGACCTTCGAGTCCCTTAGCCCTGCCATTAATTTGGCTTATATTAGAAAGAACTGCTGGAACCCAGATGATCCCACGATCACTTTTTCAGGGACCCGTAAGACTAGGGCTAGGGGACCTAACGCTTCTGCTCCTTCTTCTTTTGCTACCCCTTGCTCCAGTGCCTCCAGCACCACCAGTTCCAGTACCCTCTGACACCTCCGCTCAGAGCTTAGACGCTATGGTGCCGATACTGCAGAGCCTTCACCAGGGCTTATGTCTGGTGATGCAGAGCATTCATAACTTGGCTCAGCACCAGCCCATCATCATTAAGGAGGAGTTTATTGCCCAGGTGGCCTGGCCAGGAGTCCAACCTTCTCCTGTGGAGGAAGGTGAGGCTCCTACAGCCCAGGGGCTGCAGCCAAAGCCGAAGGCAACACCCGAGGCCACACCGAAGGAGACTCCAGAGGTCACACCTGCTGCCACGCCTGCTGAGGACACAAATTATGCAGTAGATATGGCAGTAGCATAGAGCACCTAGGACCCCTGGTCCACTCCAGCACAGGATACATCACTGCCAGCCTAGGATGCTCCCTACACCAGCACAGGATGACTGAAGATAGGACCCTATTTATTTTTCTGCTTTTTATATTCAGTTTTTAAATTTCAGTTTTAGTTTTAGTTTATTTACGTATTTAGCACATTTGACAGTTTTTGAACAGTTTACAGTTTTTAAATTTTATGCAGTGGTTTGCTTTGGTTTTAATTTCCGGTGTTTGTGATTGGTTTGATTGGATTGATTGCATGACTTGAGTGAATTATGATGATAAATCACATGCCTTGAATAAGTATGCGGTAATTAGAAGAGAAAGAACATGAATTAGGGGCGTGAGTGAAATTGTTATTTTGTTTGACAGGTAAATAGTGAAGGTAATCATTAGCCATAACCCAGTGAGTTGTGTGAACTTTAATTGTGAGAGAACGACTAGCATCAAGTATCGATTTTTGCATGAATCTCTGAATACTGAATGAATGCATGATTTGGAAATGATGAAGGTCATGATTGATTGAATTTGCCACTTAGCCAAATAGTTTACCCTATTCATGAATGATGAATCCTTTGCACCCATTTTGAGCTTAAATCTGATTCACTGAGTTTAACCCTAAGCCTATTGAATTATAATCTCCATCTACTTTCTTTAGGTTGTAGGAGAGCATTATGGTTCAAAGAAAATTTGTTCCAAATTTGGGGGAAGGTATTGGGTGATTATGATTGTGGTAAGACAAGCAACAACCATAGAAAATTGTATCAAGAAGCAGTAAGTAAAAACTGCTAAAATAAAATATAAAAAAATATTAAAAAGAAAGAAGAGAAAAGGAAAGTTTTAAGAATAAGCAAAGTTTATGTGTGCTTAAGCTAAGTGTCTTATATGATTGTGGCATTTCAATAGAAGATGGGAATAAAAGGAAAAGAGGTGATCTAAGGATGAATCTCTCCTAGAACCTAA
Organism: Glycine soja; assembly: GCF_004193775.1. Lineage (NCBI taxonomy): Eukaryota > Viridiplantae > Streptophyta > Magnoliopsida > Fabales > Fabaceae > Glycine > Glycine soja. The sequence goes on from NC_041019.1 coordinate 20,456,507, forward strand.
GTTTTGCATCCTAGAAAAGCCATGAATTGTTTGTAGCCCAGCCTCATTACAAGCCAAGAAAGTCCTTCAGATTCAAATTATGTGTTTGTGATTGTATGGCATGATATGAAATGCAAAAGTTGAGACTTGTGTTGTTTATTGATTAGAAGAATTACCTTAAACACTTGTGCTTATGAGAGAAATAGTGACCGTGAGGATTAGGCTTGATTAACCTTCCTTGATACCTGTCTTGCTTGCTAGCTTATTTTATTTGTGCTGCTCAATGATCATGTTCATATCTTTGAAGTTCTACATATTTTTATGAAGGACTGTTGGTTGAAGTATTGCTTGCCACTTATGTTCATGTGATTGAATATTTTGGAACAAACACATTTTTGGTTAACCACTGTGATTTCTGTCACTTGAGGACAAGTAAACTGCTATTTGTTTGCTTGAGGATAAACAAAACTGTAAATTTGGGGGAGTTTGTTAGTCACTATTCACGACTAAGTTTTGTATTGAATATTTGCACGAAATTAGCGCTTTACCTCCAATTTATAGTTCATTTTGTGGGAATTGTACATATTTTCATGTTTAGTTTGATTTTATATAATAGATGCTCCCGTTTTTGTGAATTAATGTTGAAACCACTTCAATTTCAGGCAAAAAGAAGAGAAGTTCAAGTAGCTGATGTCTCGCTAAGCGAGGCAGATCCGCTTAGCGAGTGACATCCGCTAAGTGAGTCATACATCCTTAGTCTCGCTAAGCGAGACTTCAGAAGATGAAATGTTCAAGTAGCCTTTAAAACACTGAAGTTGGCGAAAACTAAAAGAGAGTTGGAAAAACAGAGCCAAGGGAGAAGCTGAAGCAACAGAAATTGAGCCACCAAGAGAGTTTAGGTTAGAGGAGTGAGATTAGGGTTCTAGAGGTTGAAGGAGACATCCTCAATCCTTCTTATCCATTTTCTTCCACTTAAACTTTGTTCTTCCTTGTATTGATATTTCATTTCTTGTAATGAAAGGCTAAACCTCTTGGTTGGGAAGTTCTGCTGAACCCTTGATGTAATATTCTTTCACTATCTATTTAATGTTGCTTTTCTATGTTCATTGCTTCCATCTATGCTTATTTTTACATGCTCATGGCTTGATCACCTATTTGTATGTATAGTTAGGATTTTTAGCATTGGGAAGTGCTTTAAAGCCTTAGAACTTGGTATAGCAAGCTAGAAAACTATATGTCTAGGAATGGAGTGCAGCGATCTAGTTCATATTATGCTGTAGACTTAATGCAATTCTTTTTGGCTGAGTTTGTTGAGGGATCAAGGATGAGGTTTAAAGAGAGTTAGGCTCATTCACTAGAGGAATCTTGGTTTGGGTAATTTCTCAGCATAAGAACACTAGGATAACATTTAATAAAGAAAAACACATAACAACGTCAAGGAAAATTCAGTAGAATGACCCAACGCTTTTTACTTGACTGTTTTTACTCCTCAAACTTTGGATATTTAGTTTGTATTTAAATATATTTTAGATAAAAACTCAACTTGATATTTACTTAGCTTTTAGTTATACAAATGTTTGCTCACTGAATATACATTTTCTGAGTGAAACAAATTCCCTATGGATACGATGCTCGGTCTTACCATTTTAATATACTACTTGTGTGAATCGGTACACATGCCGAAGAGTGAACAGTTTGGCAGAATATCCTGATGCTGAAGAGGGAATTGCCAAACTATACAAGCCACAAGAAGATTAGGTGAGACATTTGAAGCTATTATACCTGAAACTAGTGATAAATGGGAATCCAATTAACCGAGCCTTCATAGACAATGACACTTTTCTGAATGTGATGTCTTTCTCCTCTATCAAGAAGTTGGAAAGTCCAAGCAAGATCTAATTGGGATAAACATTCATATGACTTCCTTCACAGGAGATCTTACAACGAATATGGGAGTACTAATAGTCAAAATTATGGTAGACCAAAGATACATAAGACTACATTCTTTGTGGTGAATGCAAAGCCTTCATATTTAGTCTTATTAGGGAGAGATTGACTACATCCCAATTATGTGTACCATCTACCCTCCATCAAGTTTTGATTTTCTGGATTAGCAACAAAGTAAAGTTAATGTCGACAATCCATTCTCCAAAGATATGGTGTCTACAAAAGCCATATTTTATTCACCTCTCATGCAACCAATCATGGAGATAGCCTCTCTAGAAGAGTTTTATGAGGCCAAAGCCTGTGAATTTACCAACCAAGGTTTAAACTCAAAAAGTCAGCCAACATACAACTGATTAAACAAGAAATTGAGGAATTAGGATAATGGAAGTGCTAGAAGATATTATGCAAAGAATAGAGGCACATTTTCTGAGGAAGTAATGAGGAAAGTGCAAGAAGAAGAGCTTAGAGGGAAATCCTTGCCAAAGATTGAACAACATGCGATTAAGAAGCCATTACCCCTATTAAACGCTCAAGATCCAGTAATAGATGTGAATTTAGGAACAACTAATTTCTCACGTTTCACTAAGATATGCAGTCTATTATCTAAAGACAATTAAGCCAAATTGTTGGCACTTATCATTCAGTATAAGAATTGTTTCACATGGGATTATCCTAAAATATCGAGGTTATCCAAGGAGTTGGTTGAGCATCAACTACCTTTGAAAAAGGGTTTTAAGTTGTATAAGCAACCTACCAGGCATTTTAATCTAGAAGTCTTGCCAATGGTCAAGAAAGAAGTGGAACGCTTGCTATCTTAAGGATTTATTAGAATGGCTAAGTATCCAGATTGGTTGCCTTATATAGTTCCAATAAAAAGAACGACAAGGTACATGTATGTGTTGACTTTAGAAATCTGAATTTGGCTACCACTAACAATGAGTGTGCCATGCTAGTTGTGGATATCTTAGTAGATTATGTGGCTAACTATGGAATAGTAACCTTTAAGGAGGACTATTTAGGATATAATCAAATTTTTATTACTAAAGAGGATGCTAACAAAACAACCTTTAGGTGCCTTAGTTCCATTGGTATTTTTGAATGGGTAGTGATGCCTTTCGAACTCAAAAATGTTAGGGCCATATATCAAAGGGCCATGAATATGATATTTTCATGATTTGATTGGCAGGACTATGGAAGTATACATTGATGACGTGGTGGTTAAATCGACTTAGTTTGACCAACACCGGATAGACCTAGAACATGCATTCAAAAGAATGAGATTGCATGGCCTGAAAAATGTGCCTTTGGGATAATGACATGCCACTTCCTAGGTTTCTTGGTGCACAGAAAAGGAATTGAAGTTGACAAAAACAAGGGCAAGGCAATCCTACAAGTAGTCCCTTCCAAGAATAAATTGGACCTATGACACTCTCTACCCCACACATATATGTATTAATAATAAAAGGAATAGAAATGTGGAATTAATTAAAAGTTTTAAACCATTTAAATAAAAACATTTCAAAAAGGGTAAAATGTTCACATTCATTTTTCGAACATTATAATAGAACTTTTCCAAATAAATAATAAAATATTCTCGACTTAAAACAAGGACGTCCATACTGAATGAAAAGAAGTCAAACTAATAGTGGAGAACATAAATCAACTATATTGTTCCTGGAACTGTAACATATGAAATAAAACCCCATGCCCCAATGTTACATCTATCAGAGCATTTCCCTGACAAAGGCTAAGCCTCTCTATCTCCAGCATGAAACTCATCATATGTTGGCTCACCTGAAATAAAATAGAATTCAACCCAAACACAAACACACACCGGGAATGAGTTATCACATTCGTATATAATAAAACACTAGAGCATGTGAAACATATAAATACATAGAGCTAAATTTACATTAAAAAAATCACTTCCCCAAACCACACATAAGTATTCACACTTATTCAAGTTCACACACTCTAGAAAATAATACCAAAATCTCAATCCTTAACTCAATGAAAGTCAAACATAAACATTATGCAATAGATACACTAGACTCAAGCCTACATGCAATGTGGTACCATTTTCAATGAAAAACCTCGTCGGACGCCTAGGAGTACATGACAAGACATGCCTCACAATAGGTAAGTTAGGTCACTCTCACTAAGTGAAATCATAGGAAGACTAGTTAGGGTCACTCTATTTTGCGCAAATGCTCCAACCATGTGGGATCGGCATAGACTTAAAGGAGCACTCAAACCGAGTGTATTTACCTCCAAGGCCTAGACTCCGATGAGTCTATCAAGGCCTCTCCCTCGTGATTCAGGTCCAACCCAAAAAAATTTTTAACACACATAATCTACCTATGAACTATGCAATACATACAACTACTCAATTGTTTTCAAAATCTCAATTAAGACGTAATTCAGGGTGTGAAGAATAAGAAAAAGGTGGATTCTGTGTTTTTCTTGCTTGTGCTGGATTTTGAAATATTTATAGGATTTTCTTTATTTTAGCATCTTTAATTTCAAAATCTTTTTAACTCATCACGCCTCAAGTGATTAAACTCGTCAGGTTCCCACAATGGAGCACATCACAAACTCGTCGTCCTTAAAGGGTCTTACAGTTGTGTGATTGTAGCATTCATAGCTCACGACTCAATACATGCAATATCTCAATACACATGTATCTCACAATTCATCATCACGTACTCAATTTATCACTTACACACAATCTCAATCACAATTTCATAATCCCAATATAATAATTTATCGCACCTCATGAATCATATACACATCATACACTAATAACATTTATATGGCACAAAACACACATATATTAAATCAAACTATATTATTTCCAATTAAAAAGAGTCTTTACAATGATTAAATTGAACTGTAACAGAAATAATTATTATTAAGCAATAATTTTATACTTTATTTAATTTATTAATTTTTTATTACTATTATTATTTGAAATATTATATATATATATATATATATATATATATATGGGTTTTATTATATGAATAATGTTTTTGGAAAATTCTAAATTCATGTTTTGCAATTGTGGTTCCAGTATCATGTACGACTTGTAGACTAATGGTTTCTACATTTAAATATAAAGCACCGTTACCCAATTTCCTTGCATTTGATAATACTTTCAAAAGCAATTATGGCAATTTTTTCATTTTGGCCAAAATCAAACTTATAAAGCACCGCTACCCAATTTCCTTGCATTTGATAATGACTTATCACGTCCCCAATTTATAAAGAGAAAACAGAAACGAGTAAATTTTTCAGTTTTGTATATAGAGACAAGGAATTTGCTGTCAAGAAATTTCAGTCTATCAAGGAAATAAAATTACCTTAATTACTCAACACCCTGCGTGAACGACTTGAATCATTTGGGAAAAGGTATAGTTCCTATACATGAATATTCAACGCACTCAAATCATAATATTAATTTCAACAATTCACTATAAGGAAAAAAAAACTCAATTTCTAGGGTTCACACTCAACACAAGAACATATCAACTTCACAACAATTTCACATCAAGACATCAATTGGTCTGTCAAACACAATCAATTTGTGATAAAAAAAAAACATAAGAACAAAATTAAAATTCATAAAACAGCCCAAAATAACTCAAAATTGATCCTCTAGGGATCCCTACACATGCTCATTCTAATCCTCAAGCGTGAGTAACTCATCTCTTACCTCGATGTAGTCGTTCAAGCATTCTTCATTAGCAATTGAGGCATTTCTGGTGCTCTCTAAAGCTCCTCCTCTGGTTGCTTTATTAGGGTTCTTGAGAGTCAGAGAAAAAAGGAACAAAAAATGTAGAAAATATCTTGTAAAACTGCTCTGGGATTAAAAGTTCATTTTTATAGTGAGGAATTTGATGACCTAATTCTTATTCCTATTTTTCTAGTTTATTTTATTAATTATAAAAACACTCTTAGAAATAATTATTATTAAGCAATTATTTTATACTTTATTTATTTTTTATTTTTTATTTTTTATTTTTTTTTACCAATGAAAATGGGGTGTTGCAAGACCTACAAAGCTCAATAGGAAAAATCAATGTCCTTAAGGGATTTGTAGCGAATTCGACTAACAAGTTGAAAGCTTTTCCACCATTTTTATGGCTAAAGAAACTAGAAGACTTTGTTTGGGGAAAAGAGCATCAGGAAGCATTTGATCATATCAAACAAGCCTTGGCATCACCTCTTGTGTTAGTGCCACCAATAGGAGAAGGTCGACTATAATTATATGTATCGACAGTAGAGAACCCATCAGCTATTTGTTAGCACATGAGGCAAATGACAGAACATAGTGAGTTGTGTATTATTTAAGTAGATTGTTAGTCAATGTTGAATGTAGATACACAACTATTGAAAAGCTTTGTTTACCATTGTACTTTGCATCCACTAAATTGGAATATTTTTTGCTACCAAAAGAAGTGTTCGCAGTATGTAAGATCGACGTAATTAAGTACTTTCTAAATAGGTCTTCCTTGGAAGGACGATTGATGAAATGAGCTTTGAAATTAAGTGCATAACAACTTAGTTATTTTCCATTGAAAGCTGTGAAGGATCAAGCGTTAGCTGATTTCCTAGTACAACATCCATGTTTAGATTCATTTGATAGACATATGACTTATATGGGGATTAAGTCATGGATCATGTCATTTCATGGATCGAAAACATAATTAGTCATAGGTGCAGGGCTAGTAGTAACTAGCCTGGATGAGAGGACGAGAAAAATCACAAGTGAATTACTAGTCGATTGTTCCAATAATTAGGCTTAGTACAAATCCTTGATCCTATGGTTAAAAGTTTTGTTAGCCAAAGATGCCAAATCAGTTAAGATTATGGGTGATTCGCAACTAATGAAAAAATAACTAATCAGTCAATATCCATCCAAATTTAATTTCATTGTATAAATCAACTATTCAACTATTAAGACAATTCATGGATGTTGAGATCCTATATATACCACAAGATAAGAATTAGGAGGCCAACGAGTTGGCCCAACGTGCTTCTGAGTACAAAGAATTAGAGGTCAAAGAACATGAGTACGAATGGCCTGATATGGCTACCCAAGATGTCCCAACAATTGATTAGCAATGCAAGTTGATAAATTACTTGGAGGAGTCGTCAACTAAGTGCAGTGTTAAAAAGTTAAAATACACTACACTAGAAGGTGACCTATATAGTAAGACAGTTGATGGGTTGTTATTGAAATGTGTTAGTACGGCCAAAGCTCTAAGGATAATGAGAGAAGTACATGAGCAGTTATGTGACTCCAATAGATCAGAGCCAAAAATGAGGTGGTTAACTCATAGGCATGACTATTTTTGGCCTAACATATCAGCCAATTATGTGAATTATGCCAAGGGGTGTGAAGTGTGCCAATGACATGACCATTGCAAAGAGTCCCAGCAGAAGAACTTGACAGTGTCATTAAACCTTGGCCATTTCGAGGATGGACTATGGATTTGATAGGAAAAATCCACCCTAGTTCTTCTAAATGCCATAGTTATATTATTGTGGCAACAAATTACTTCACGAAGTGGGTGGAGGCACAACTGATGGTCTCTGTTACTCAAAATGACATCATCAAATTCATCCAAAACCAAATAGCCTATAGATTTGGGATACCAGAGGCTATAATGGATGACCAGGGTACTATTTTCACATGTGACAAGGTAGTGGCATTCGCTCAATAGTTTGGCATGAAATCATTTATTTTATGCCTTTCTATGCCTAAGCTAACAAACAAGCAGAAGCCACTAACAAGATTATTGTAAATTAAATCAAAAAATTTGTTGAAAAGAAACCCAGGTGTTGGCATGAAACATTATCCGAACCATTATGGGCTATAAGAAATACTAAAAATAATGCTATGACTATGACACTGTTTCAGCTAACGTATGGTCAAGATGTTGTATTACCTTAGGATATTAATGTCAAATCCCTAAGGGTCACTAAACAACACATCTTGTCAACTGATGATTATCAAAGATTATTGGTTTTGAAATTAGAATCGGTTGGTGAGGGTCATTTAATTGCTTATGAGAACATTAAGTGAAATAAAGAAAATGTGGCACAACGTTATAATAAACATGTTCACAATAAGGAATTTGGAGAAGGAGATTTGGTTTGGAAAGAAATGTTTTACTAGCTTCTAATTTGTTCAACTGTTCTAGCTCTTGGCTGCTTTGATCCATATGTTTGGTGTTGAGCTTATACTTCACTTTCAAATCTCACAGTAACAATGAAATTTTCTCATAAACTGTCCTCTCAATCTTGGGAATGATGGTGGGAATAATCGATGTTTCCAACTTCAAAATAGAACTCCTCAAAGTGTGAACATAAATGGGATCCCCTGGAAATGGCTAGACCAAAGTATCATGCACATATTTCTTGTGTTTTAGAAGTAGAGAGTCGTCTTGAGGAATTTAAGGACTAGTCATAGGAGACTGGAAGTACTCAGACAAAACTTCATTTGGAATGGAAGGTTTCTTAAGTATAGGGGTAGAGTCAGCTAATCCAGCAGTGATAGCCAAGTAATCTTTATGGCTGCTTGGGCTAGGTCTCTCAACTGTTTTGGCCTAGCAAGTATCTAGAGTTTGAGAAGGCTCTTTGAAGAGCTCCTTGGCCTTTTCTTTATCCCTCTTGCTCTTTTTCTTCTTAACCTAAGACAAGGTAAATTTAGGCAATATAATAATGTTGGAAAGGTAATTAAGATAAAATGGAAAGAAAGGGATTAAGAACTTATTTAGAAACCTTAGAGAAATCGCATTGATGCTTGTGAGCCGACTTCAAAATTAAAGTTTGGAGTACTTTCGATTGACAAATCTATTGCCTAGGTCCCCCAGTTGATTTAGGAGCTGATAAGAGTCCAGGAGATTTAGGTAAGGCATTCACATCCACTAGGGTAGAACTTATACCACCTTAAGGAGGATCTGTGGAAAGAAGAATAAGCTAAACAAGGAGAATGAGCTAAGGATATAAAGAAATCAAAATAAAATGTGAAAAGCCTTGTCAGATAGCAGAACCAGACACAAATGGTTTCTTTTGGTGACTCTTGACAGGGGTGGAAGATGGTGGTTCACCATCAAAGAGACATCAATTATCCTGACAAGGAAATCGGCCACTAATCCAGGAAATAAGGTAGCCGATTTGACTTCCCACCATTATGCAAAGAAATCTACATTACTGAGGCTAAAAGTGAATCACTTCGACACGAAAGAGTGTAATTTGTCTTTATTGCCCTCTAGAATTTTAGGGATCTCATTCGGCTGAGAAGAGGTGTGCAAACTGACCGAGAGATGGATGGGGCAGCTAAGAATCTTGGGGATGGATTGGACCAAACCAAATTGCCTCGCAAAATAGTGAGGGTAATAGTCATCAACGACTAACTTGTTGTTCCTTGATGTGGGTTTTTACTAAATAAGAGACAATGACTTGTTAATGTTAAGGCCCAATTATTTCTAGCTATGATGCTCCCTTCACTAGGTATAGTCGTGTCCACTAAAGTCCAGTGTGGACCTTTCAATCAACAATGAAGAGGAGTGAGAGAAAAGCAAAGGGTGAAATAAGTCAAGAGACAATTTGCAATGAAAAAGGCTAACGTCTTTGACGATGGGAAGTGGATGAGAGCGTGCCCATAACAAATATTATCCTTCTTGGTCTCCAACAAACCAACACAAGGATAACGGGTATCTGGAAACTATAGTCGTGCCCAATGTATCAGAAACCAAATTGGACCAAAATTGGTGTTGTACTCAGTGTGGCCATCTTCAAGGTTGTTGAGAATATGGACAATGCACCTGTATAGTGTGGAAAGAAGAAAAATGCCGAAAGCCAAATCATGATTAGATGTAATAGCTGAAACAAAGTTACAGTATTCACTTACCATGCCTACTGAGCTAGTAGAAGTACTTACAAAACCACATTAAAAGAAAAGTGTGGTGTTCATTTGATGAATTAACAACACTCTTTTTGGCATTGAGAAGCATGAATTTGGAATACCCAGAGTCATCTTTGGAAAACTTGATGGCCAGGGTAGTGGAAGGAACACAAGAGGTCCCATAAAGTGACAACAGTTCATCATGAAGTGGTAAGTTCAGAATGGCCACCACATCATGGAGGGTTAGGCCAACCATAGCCTTTGGAAGGACAAATATGTTGATAGCCATTGACTAGAACCCTAGGATTCCGATCAATACATCCTGTGGCTAGTGCATATCAACTACTAATAACATGATCATGTCGTAAAGCCCTTATTCCTTCCATTAATTTTTGTAGAAAGTCGAAACTCTTTTCAACCAGGTTTGATATTTTGGAACAGGCTCAGGCCATGTGCGAAAGCTAAAAGGGAATTTATGAATCCCATACCAGTTACAAGTGATTGGAAGGGGATTTTTCTCATGATTAAACAACTAGTTAGCCATTTTGTCAGTATTTTTGCCTTCATCGAGGAAGCAAGGGTCCAAGAAAAACTCTTGATATATCATTAAAGATAGTTAGGTGTTAGTGGTACAATAGGGATCAAGTTCAAGTGATTGCACAGAGGCACTAAAAGTTGGTTGCTCAGAAGTAGTTGACATGGTTTTAGTTTAGGGTTTTCTAAAGTCATGGGATGAGAAGTAGAAGATAAGTGGCTGATGAATTTTAGAAGAAAAGGATCGAAATTGGTGTAGAAGATAAGAGCAATAAGAGATAGAAATGGAAATCAAGTTTTGAAAAGTTTGAAATATGGTTTTCGGATTCAAACTGCGCTTGAAGATTTTCCTATTGTTGATTCAGGACAATCAAGTTTAGAATTTCAAACAACTCAAGAAAAAGGGGGGCAATTATGTTAACACCTAAAAAGTTAGTCATTTTGGAGCAACAACTATTGATTAGATATGACTTGCATAAGGAAGTGGGTTGATGTGGCTTACGTAACTAAGTTGGGGTAAAAAGGTAAAACAACTGGGATGGAACACTTTGAGTGGTGTGTAGGCCGATTTAGAGAGCATGTATGACAAATTGACGGATAATGGAGCGGTTGAAGGATCATAGCTATGATTTCCTAGATTTTAGGGATTTTTAATTATGCTTAAGCTAATGTAACCATTAGTCGATCATTATAAATAGGGTTTATCACATTGTAACATGGACAAACATTAGTACACAAAAACCCAGTCCTTTTCTTGTCTATTATTTTCATTATTTCGTTTATTTGTCTTATTTTGCCTACTTCTTTCAAGTTCCTTTAATGCTTTTAGCCATTTATTGCTTTCCTTTACCGTAATTCTACATAGGAGTAGAAACTTCAGTTCATTGACTGCTAGAGAGCTCTTTGGAGTGGACTAGGAACCCAACCAAGGAACATAGTCCCTTCCTTGGGTCAATCGTCTAATGGGAATATTAATCGATTGCCAAGTGAACCAAATCACAAAAGTAGTAAATAAACGGTAAGACTAAGTGTCGAATCCACATGGACTCGTGTAATACTCGACAAAATAGCAATTTTCACTAACTATGGCATTCAAAAACAACAATCATAATTTGATTGCGACAATGTAACTAGCAAGAAATTAAACAAACATAAAGTTCAAGAGCAAAAGAACAAGAAACTTTTTTTGGTAATTTTTACGAACACTTGGAGTGCAATAAAAATAGGTAAAATAATAAGGAATAAAAAAGTTCGGGTTGATTTCACTAAACCACCTCTTCATGCAAACATAGGTCACTCATTTAGTTCAAAGCTCAATTATTATCATCGTCTCACTAAAATACTTAAACCTCAAACCCTCGGATGGAAAGAATCTAAAGCCTTTCACAAAACTATCAATCCCTTAACTAATCTAACCAAGTGACTTTCTTTAAGAACAAGAATTAAAAGATGACTAACAAGTCTTGCTCTATCCCTAGACACAAAACTTATTAGGTGTTCCTCTCCATTTCTAAGTTCAAAAGCATTTCTCAATGACAATTCAAACAACAACATCATGCAAAGGGTGATCAAGCCAAAGCAAGCATTAATGCATAGAAGATAACACTTAATAATAAACAATGAATATAGATTAATAATCCAAATGTATACATAAGGATATGTTTAGTTACATCAACCCCCAAAATGGGTAAATCTAACTAATAACTGCATAATCACAAGAAGAAAATAATATAATAGATGAAAAAGATGATGAGAAATAGTAGAGAAGCCATAAAGAGCAAGGGAGAGAGATTCTCAGCCTTCCCCTCAACCCTAGACAACTCCCTCCAACCAAATTTGCCTTAATTTGAAACCTTGTAATTTAAATAAGGCCAAAAATGCCCAACTTTCGTGCTAAGCGCACATACAAAAATAGCACTATTGTAAGTGGTTGCAGGCTGAGCCTGAGTTGTGCATTGAACCCAAATATTGTGCAGGGAAAATCATTCGCTTAGCCTGAAGTACAAGCTGAGCCTAACATGCTTGACCCTTTCAACCTAAAAAATTTGATAAACAAGTGGCCTCAATAACTTAAGAGGGGGGGTGAATTAAGTTTAAAAAATTTCCTGTAACAAATTTTAATTCTCTCTTTAAAAAGGAATATGCAACTTAATAGAAAAGAAGTAAAGAACAATTTGCTTGAAACTTCTCTAAAATATGCAAAGTAAAATTAAAATGCAATAAATTAAAGGAGTTTAGGGAAGAGAGAAATGCAAAGTCAATTTTATACTGGTTCGATCACGCCCTGTACCTATGTCCAGTCCTTAAGTAATCCATTTGAGATTTCCACTAACTTTGTAAATCCCTTTACAACTTCTGAACAACCCAAGGATACCCTTCCCTTGTGTTCAGAGAACTTTACAAATTAAGAGACTCATTGTCTCTTGATTAACAATCATTTTCTTTTAAGTACAGAAGAATATTTCTCTCTTTTAGAGAAGAATGATACAAGTTGAAGAACTTATAAGAATCCTTAATGATTTTGCAAGTGTTTGGCCAAAGGTTTTCTTGTGAGAGGATAGGACAATGAATGTTCTGAAAAACTCTGAAGAATTTCAAGTACAAGTCACATATTTATAGGTCTTTGGTGACCTTTCAAAAAACTTGTGAAGAGTTGTGACTTTTTAGAGTTATTTTCAAAATTTCCTCACTGGTAATCGATTACAGATGTGTGGTAATCGATTACATAGTTAATTTTGAGAAGTTATGCCTTTTCAGTTTGAATTTCAAACTTTTCCGTTACTGGTAATCGATTACGCAATAGTGGTAATCGATTACACATTTTAAAATTCAAATTCAAACAATTTATAAAAGCTATTAAAACCATCTGTGCTTCTGGTAATCGATTACAGTTTCTGTAATCGATTACCAGATCAATTACAGTTTCTGTAATCGATTACCAAAGAGAAAAAGTATATTTTTCAAAAAGAAATACTTACTTAAAAACTTTGTAAGATATTTGAAAACTTAACTTTTAAGGCCAAACCTTTGCAATCTCTTTAAGAGATTCTTTTAACATTTAAAGGACTAATTGTTAATCGTTTCTCTTGATTTCTTGATCTTGACTTGAATCAACGTTGAATAGCTTTAATCTTTTGGTATCATCAAAATCTTCATACAGCATATGCATCTACAAAATTTCCTTTAAAAGGGCCTTGAATTGGGTCCCAATACCATCTATCTTCTTCCTTCATTTATTTCTACACCAAAATAAACTAAAATTAGATGAAAAATCAAACATTTAAACTATTTTAAAGTTATTTTAATTTATTCAAAACTTAATTACAAACGCTTGGTACAAAAGGTCATTAAAATAAAGTTCCTAAGGCAATTATCAGAGAATCAACGCTTAATACTTAGTTGTCATCCCAACTAAGGGAATTTCACATGAACAAATGTATAAAGTCATAAGTAGAAGGTGAAATATTGTTACTAAAATCAGTGAAGATAAGAAAACTATTATTCTTGTAAAAAAAATGTCATTAGCATAGTTTTTCTTGTAAAAAAAGTATAGTTTTTTATTTCCTTTCATTGGTCATTAGCATAGGTTAATGGAAAAAAAATTAGAAGTGTATTGTACATTTTTGTTTAAATATCAAAATATAATTTGAACATGTAAAAAATATATTAAACAAAGTTTTATTGATTTATAATTTATTATATACAATTCATTTAAATAGTATTTTTAAGATATTTTGTGAATTTTTTTATTTAAATTAACTATGTTAGTTGTCTATTTTTTCATGAGGTTGCTGTAAAAAAAATCACTAGGTTATGAATAAAAATAAAATATATCAAACACTATAACTTGTTAATATAATTTATTAAATGGTTAAACATTTATTGTAATCCTTCCTTTTAGAAACATCGTCTTTTGGTTTCTCATCTCTATAAATGTGTAACAATAAACCTTTGTCATGCATCTATCATTTGTGATTTCTGATAATAAAGTATCACAATTTTGATTCACAATTTGATTAAAGTTAACATTATGGTTCTCAACCACCACAAATAAAATTTCATTGAAGCATAGAAATTTAAAAGAAGAAAAAAACTACATCTAGTAAAAAAAATCAGAACAAAAAAAAAAGGAAGCTTGTCATCTACTCCTTTGTTTGTGTTTTTGAAAACACACTCTTAAGCCTACGAGCATCAGCTTCTCCAACATTTTGTATACACTCCATGGACAAATCAACTATGGTTGAAGTCCTAATGGAGTCCCTAATGCGCTCATAGAGGCATTGTTGCGAAGGAAAGCAAAGAAACTAGTGATGACGATGAAGGTGTGGGAGGCCTGGTGGCGACCGTTGACACTGCAGTCGTAAAAGAGACCAATCTAACTATTAACTATGCTCAAATTGAAGAGAACAAGGCCTTCTCGAGGCGGATGTTTTGTTGAGAGGCCTATTGTGGTTAAAATAGCTCCTAGCCCATGGGCCAGCCCCACCCTACCAACTAAAATAGCCCTACTTTTCTTTACCAACTTTTAGACGAGCTAACTTCTCTTTTAAAAGAGGACATTACAATGACACTCCATTGTTTTACTTGAATTACACAAGGACTCCTTCCTTTTTTTCAACCTCCAAAAAATCCCCTAGCTTTTGTGTTCTCGTTATAGTGGCATCCCCTGTGCCCCAAATGACCTTAACTTCATCAAATCATGTGACTAACACGTGATTTGTAAGTAATTTTTATTCAAAACACCCCATCTTCTCAATTACTTATGCACCTCCCCTATGTTTTATACATATGACATATGAACCCCTTGTGTATTTCAAACATTACACACAATATCCCTCTATTGTTTCTGAAAATACATACTTGGGCACCATGAATTTTCATGAATCACCAGCGTATCTGAGCTCAAATCATGAAAATTCTCCAAACTTTCATTCTAGATCAGAGACACATCTCCTTCCCTACCAAATTGTTCTCTTCCTTCCAATTTCCCCTCCCTTTTGTAACCTTCCCCAACCATACCACCAACATCAACACTATTCTTCCTCACTATTTTTCTTCACTTCCTCACTCACCAACCAATTGACGTTCCTAAAAGCCAAACCCCCAACTGATTGAGGTTTATAAAACAAGTTTAAACATAAAACTCGGATCAGTTTATATTTGTCCTTTATAACTCAAATAAGATGCACCACGATCCTTTCGGATGACCGTCCAGGCTCCTAAACCCCAAACATGAAAACATCATTGGAGATATTTGAGGCACAACTAAACTCAGATCGGTGTGCTACAACTCAAATAAAGGACTTGCAAACCTCTTAATAATTAATTCATATCTGAAACGACATAGGGTATCATGCGTAACATTTGAAAAACACAAGAGATGCATATATAATTGTGCAAATAGGGATAATTTTGGATTTCAACTTTTAAAATTAAACGTAATTTGCACCATTACGGAAGGGGTGCCAAATCATAAACATGGGTATCATTGTAATTTGCTCTTTTTAAAAAAAATAATTTTTTAAAAATAAATAAGCTTAAATTAAGTCAACTTTAATGTTGGCCAAATCATAAACATCATGTCCATAATTTTATATCATCGTCAATATTTTTTTATTAATAAAAAATTACTCTTCTTAAAACTAGTTTGTCTAGGAATAGTTCCTACAGTAGATGAAAAAAAATCAAAATATTTTTAAATGGACCAATAAAAATATTTTTTAATTTTAAAAACAAAATTTCATTAATTATTCCATTAAATAAAACTTATTGGGTATATAAATTTTTAATCATATGAATAATTTCTATAAATAAATATAATAGTTAATGATAAACCTTTTATAATTAAAGAATCATCATCATGAGCATGAGAATTATGATATGATTAGTACTATCTTGCTTAATTGATTTTTGACTATTTGCAATATTTTTTTAATGATAAATTAGACGTTATCTTCACTTATATTTTTTTTTATATTATATGTATAAATTTAGTGACAAACATTTAGATTTGAAAATTTGGAATGTTAGATAAAATGTTAATTTTATTTTAAACATTTATTGCTAGAAACAATCACATTGAAACATGGAAAACTCTTAAAATTTCAGAAACAAGATTCTAAAACAATAAAAATGTGATTAATTTGTAGATCACAAGAATAAAAAAAAATTACAACAGTAACAAACATTTTAATTTTACCGTACCTTGGAATTGGATAGGCGTGTTGGGAAATTTAGTATTTTGATTATTCCTTATGCATTAAAATGACCCATTGATGATTTTAAGGATTGGGTTCAATTTTAATGAAAAAGTGTCACACAGTTAAAGATTTAATTATAGATTTGGAAGGAACAAAGGGTTTTGGGATGAATTGGTATGGCTTGTCTGTATCTCCTTTACTTATTCCATGTAGTTTGTAATCTGAAACAAAGTCTACCCCGTTTTGGAGTAAGATTTAAGAGAGATATAAGGGGAAAATGGGAGGGGAGGTAAGGGGTGAAGATATTTAAGTAAATTTAATTTAAGAAAAAATTAGGTACATTTAATAATTATGGGTGGTATTTTTAACAATTGTTTAGGCCTTTAGGCCTCAGCCCACATCAACAGTAGTACATGGGCTAACCCTTTTACAACTCTATTACTTAGGTTTGGAGTAGGTATCATGACAAACGTGGAAGGTTAGAGTGAGATTTCTTCTATACCTTGGGCTTGACGTAGTGGAAAGCCACGTAGTTGCGAAGAGGGTGATACAGATCTATGTTGCTTGTCATCTTTTTGAAGATTGCCAACAAGATGTTTGTGGATGTTGTTGGGAAGGCGGCATCAATTTGACCATATAGTTGCGAAGAAATTGATAAAAATCTAAACTGTTTTTATTTAGATTTAAATCATAGGTTGTTTGAATTTTGTTTAGATTCAATTGAGTTTTAATTCAGTAAATTTGTCTCGGTTGCTGTTTAAAAAATTGATTTTGGAGAAGTTTCAAATTGTTTTTCTGGAAAGAGATGTTGTTTGTGGCAATTGAAAATGGTCAACAAATAGTAAATTTAATCAAATTGTGAATCCAAATTGTGGGAAAATGCCACAAATTGCATCACCATTCCACTGTAGTTTTTGTTGGTGGGACTCTCCGTCAATTCTTAGCTACTGAGTTTAAAAAAAAAAAAAAAATCTTAGCTTCAGCTAGCCTTTATTTTAAAAAAAAAAAATCTCTGCACACATTATTATTGGGCACGGGATTTTCACTATTAACATTATTGTATCCTTCTATTCCCTCCATTATACAACGCACACCTACTGATTGAAACTACTCTACACACATTGTTATAGGGCAGGGGATTTTCAGTTAGAGTTGTAGATGTTAATATAATAATAAGTAAGCTCTATTGAGGAAGATCTTGTTCACTTAACAACAACTCATTAGTTCATCAACAATTTATACTTTTGTAATAATCATAATCCAAGGTATGACAGGTCATCTAGTGGTTAGTGGATCGTCCAGACCTAACAAGCATTAATCCCTTAATAGATACTTTCATGATGTTTATAAAAAACAACAAAGGGTCTGCTATCAAATGAAAGAAATAAGAGAATGAAAATTTGAAGTGAAAAGCAAGAACATTCTAAAGTGAGATTATATCAAGTCATTGGATTATACACAACAGTGCTTAATTAGTTCTTCTTTTGCATAGCAAAGTTGTTCGTTTGTATTCAAGCTTCATCGTTTATCTTCTTTGTTTAGTGATTTGAATATGTGTATTCAATCAAACATTATTTATTTATGAAATCTAGGAGTTGCTTAGTGTCAAATAATACTTAGGTGTCTTAAATTCAGGAAGAGTCTAATAGTGTGTCAGTAGTGGCCTAGAGAATATTACTGTAGCCAGGAGTGGTAGGACAAATACTTATTTGTAATCAAGCTTTGATTAGTGAAACCTTTCACTGGGTGGTGAAGGAGAACTTGATGTAGCTTTGTTTGAGTGAACTAGTATAAACTATGTGTTTCTACGTATCTCTTAAGCTATTTGATTAGTATTCTCTTTAGCTTATATTGACACACTTTATCACACAAGTGTTATCTTGAAATCCTTTGTAGAATAATATTTTATCAATCATTGGACAACAATATTTTTGCTTTTATTAAAACTGGTATTGTTCATTGGACGACATTGTAGTAACTTGGCTTTTGCATATTTGTTTGCGAAAAACAACATCTTGTAAAAAGATTTCATTTTTATGCAACACATTATTCAACCACCCTTCTAGTGTGATATATGTTATTTCAGTTGACATCAATGTACAACCTCCCGGGTTGAGTAGTTGAGTATTTAACAATATAGAGGAAAAGTTTTGGTCAAAGAAAGAAATGAAAGAAGGATATGCTACCAATAAGCCACCGTTGTTCAAAGTAGTCAAATATGACTATTGGAAGGAATGAATGATTGCACACTTCGAATCCATACATATTAATCCATGGGATGTTGTGGAGAATGCAAATCGCATTCCATATGATGTTGAGCTTAACGAGATCCCTCAAAGTCAATGGATGAAAGAGCAAAAACAAATATTTCTGCTCAACTCCAAAGCTCGTAATGCTCTGTTATGTGTTCTCTTTAAGGAAGAATACACCAAAGTCCACAGCTTTAGAAGTGCCAAAATAGATGTGGGACACACTGCCCATAGCATATGGATGGACAACATAGGTAAAGAGGAACGAGCTAAGTCTCCTCACACGTGAGTATGAATTATTTACTATGGTAGAAGGTGAAGACATACAAGGTATGTTTGGATGCTTCTAAATCATATTAAATGAATTAAGATCTTTAGGAAAACTTATGATAATTATGATCATATTGACAAAATTTTGAGAAGTTTGTCTAGAAAATTGAGACCACAGGTTACAACCTTAAGAGCTCTAAAGAATCTTGATACTATGTCCCTTGAAGAACTTGTTGGTACCTTAAAAGTCCATGAATAAGAACTTCAACAAGATGAAGGAGTCAATAAGAGAAAATCTCTTTCTCTTAACACTCATAAAGTAAGGCAAGCACCAACATCCAAGGAATCCACATCCAGGTCATCGTCCAAAAGTGTGTCCAAAGCATTGAGTGTGGACAACTCTTCTGTTGATGAATCTGAAGAAGAATCCAATGAGAATAATGAGTTGGCTTTCATCGCCAGAAAGATGTGAAAGAACAAGAGTAGGTCTAGATGGAAGAACTCCTCCAAGAAGGTGTTCAGGGAGAAGAAGGATAGAGAAAATAGCTTCATTATATGTTATGAATGCAAGAAGCCTAGACAATAGTGTGGTTGAAAGGAAGAACAAATCATTATAGGAAATGGCTAGGACCATGCTTGATGATAATTCTACTCCTAAGCACTTCTGGACTGAAGTAGAGAATACTTTCTATTATTTACAAAATAGAATTTACATAAGACCCAATATGAAAAAGACTCCATATGAATTATGGAAGGGACATAAACCCAACATATCATACTTCCATCCCTTTCGATATCAATGTTTCATTTTAAACACTAAGGAAAACCTGGAAAAGTTTGATTCTAAGTGTGATAATTGAATATTGCTTGCATACTCTAAAACATCAAAGGCCTATAGAGTATATAACTCTAGAACCTAAGTAGCTTAAGAAGTTGTCCATGATAGGTTTAATGACACCAAGCTTAATAAATAATTATCAGAGCTGGATGAGTCCTTTGCAAGTCTAACACTGGACAATGGAATAAAAAAAATGTGACATCTAATCACAACATAGTAGCTGCAATGTCCAATCCACCAACAAACGATCCTTAAGAAGATATAAGAGAATCAATTGGATGCAATATGAGAAAGAACCATCTAGAAATCCAAATTGTTGGTGATCCAACAGAAAAATTCCAAACCAAAGCATCCCTCAGACTTTAGGGTCATACGGCATTGATCTCTCAAATTGAACCAAAACACATAGATGAGGCAATGCAAGATGAGAACTAGGTGAAAGCCAATGAAAAGGAGCTCGACCAATTTCAGAAAAATGGTGTATGGAAATTAGTAGAAATACCCAAGGACAAGAAAGTTGTTAGAGCTAAGTGGATGTTCAAAAATATGTTGGACAAAGACGGTAAGGTTGTGAGAAACAAAGTTGTTAGGTCTGAACAACCACTCATCTCATCCACCTTGGATTTTGATGTATAACAGAAAGTATAAATTATTGATATTCTAATGAGTTTTGACAAGTAGATAGGATCATTATGTTAAAGGAATTTACAACATTTAGTATCATCACAATCGTAGAAAGAATGCTTGATTTTTTTAACTAGCGTCCAACATGCTATATCCAATGAATGTCCACCTTTGTGTAAATCAGTATAACACTGTCTTAAGGGTAACTCATGCATCTAGTCTCAAAGACTGAATATGACGAAATAGGGAAGTGCACATATTCTATTTCGTTCAAATTCTATTTGTCTCTCTTATTTTTTTATTTGCTAACATTTGAATTAAGAAAAGGACAATATAGAAAAGTATATAATTTTTTCACAAAATATTCCCTTAAATTTTTCTTTCGCTATGGACAAAAAGCACATGGCATTGTATGTACTATGGATCATTCAAATGTAAGAGGTAAATAGAATGTGAATAAAATAGTACATGAGCACTTCCTTTTTTCGTGATTTAGTCTTTGAGACTGGACGCATGAGTTCACCTTATGACAACATGTTATATTGTTATGCACAAGAGTAGACGCTCACTGAATATAGTATGTTGGACACTAGGTTAAAACAAAGCATACTTTCTATAGATGTGGGCAATATTCCTTTAACATAATAATCTTGTGCACTTGTTAAAAACTCATTAGAATATTAATAATTTATACTTATGCTATACCTTAAAATCTAGGTTGGATGAGATGCATGATCATCTAGACCTAACATCTTTTAAATCTTTTACCATGAGATAACATTTTTACACCTTGGGATCCCTTACCTTACCTTTTAGGTTTGAGTCTCTTAAGAATAAAGAGATACCACACTCTGGTTCTTAAAAGGGATGCCCCACCCTTGTGTTTGAGTCTCTAAAGAATCAAGAGATATCACACTTTTGTTCTTACAAGGGATGACTCACCCTTTTCAAAAGTTTAGACAAAGAATATAAGAATTCACTCTCTGATTTAGAGAAAATGTTATGAATTGAAACACTAGAAGGTTTCTCAATAATAAATGTATTTGACCAAGTTTTTTTGTCAAGAACTTGATGAATGAGAGTGATTTTTAAAAAGATTTTTTCAAAATTTTCTCATATTTTTTTAACATGTTAAAATGATGAATATTTATAGGAAAAATTCTTGTAAACCGTTAGGGGTCATTCCCAAAAGATGTAACTCTTCAAAATACACTTTTTGGTGTAGTTTCAAATTTCAAATTTTTGGTAATCGATGACATGATGTGGTAATCAATTACATTGATGCTAGAACTTGAAAAACAACTTTAACGCTTTTAAAAGAAACTTGAAAACTTGATTTAAATTGATCAAATGGCCTAGGTTGACTCGTGGGTTTGGACCCAACATATCATACAGAACCCGTGATGGGCCAGGTTGACCCGTGGGTTTGGACCCATTTTAAGAGCTCTAATTTAAACCTTATGTAGAGTCAAACAATTGTGAGAGACTTGTGAAAAAATATTTGGGTTGAATTGACCTGCAAAAATCTTTCACCATTAATTCAATTGTGTTTCCGACACACTTCAAAAACATCAGTCCATTATTTTCATATTTAATTAGATATTTGTGATTAATTTTCATAATGACAATTAGATGCGATGACCCAATTGAAAAAAAAATACAAGAATCCAATTAAAAGAAAAAATTTCAATAACCTAATTAAAATTAAAAAAAAATATGAAGACTTGGAGAATAATTAAACCTATTGTTAATGTTTATAATTTGATTATATCCAATCAATCACTATTGTAAAGTTCATGTCTTCGTCGACCACTATGTAAAGTTCTCACCCACCCACAAACACATTCATGAAATATATTTTAAAGCAATTAATTTTAAAAAAATGAGCATAATATTTAATATTAATATATATATATGTGTATATATACTTCTCTATCTTATTTAGTTTTGAAATATATTAATAATTTATATTAATTAAAATTTTATAATAAATCTTATTAATGGAAGTAATTTAATATCTAATTATATATGATCAATAACTATCACTCCCTCCATCCTTAAATGAATAAATGTTGTATTTGAAAAAAATATCACAAAATAAATATCATATTAGCTTTTCAATATATTATTAATTAATTTTTTCACTAATACCTCTAATAAGTATCACTTTAGTTCCTAATAAGTATTACTTTAGTTTTTTAATGTAACATTAATAATAAAGGTAGTTTTATAAAATTATTATTTTTTCATTTATTTATTAGTTTTTTAAGTATGCAGAAAAGAACATAAGATAACAATTATTTTAGTACAAATACGGTTTATCTTTTCATCAACATAAGATTAAGTCTATTTTATAGTATTAGTTATTCATCTTGTCCATCTCTTTTTGTATGATAAATGTTTACCAATATTGTAAAAACATTGATTGGTTATGGAAGTAAAATAAGAATTATTTTTTTATTGGAAAGCCTAAAAATGCATTCTTCTATTTTTAATAACAGGGTTGTAGGCATCCTGAAGTGCCTACAACCCTGTTATTAATTGTTTACCAGACTAATTGTTAACTAATAATAAAATTTTCACTCACATCTAATATAACCACACGAGTGCAGTTCTTCAATGTGAGTGGTAGTTCTCCAATTAAATTGTTGTTGCGTAGGACCAAAGCTTCCAAATTAACAAGAGTACCCATGAACTGTGGAATCCTCCCTGATAATTTGTTTTTTCTTGGATCAAGACATTTTTGTGGCTGTGTTTTTTCTGCACAAGAATGTATTTAAATCTGAAATCTTTTTTGAGAAAGATCCAATGTGAGCGTTTGTGACAAAAAAAAACAGGAATTTCACCTTCAAATTAATTGGTAAGCTGGAGAGGTGAATTCGGAATTGTACCTTTGAGACTATTGAAAGACATATTCATCTCACCTATAGACTTGTTCCAAAGCCAATCTGGTACAAAGTCATCAATCCCAGCATCAGAAATATCTAGAAAGCTTAAGCGACTTTGAGTCTGAAGCCAACTTGGGAAACTAGGACCCAGTTTGCAAGAAGCTATTCCCAAAGTAAATAACTGGAAAGGTGGAATCCAGGTAGAGACACTGAGTTGTTTGTTAATGCTAACACCTTCAATTTGGATAAATTTGATAGATGTGATTCAGTGATATCACCATCCAAGTAATTCCCCTGTAGCAACCCAATGCTTTTAGGTGTTTCTCCAGTTAATTGATTATTTGTTGCCAGTAAGCAGAGGAGCAAAGATTAGACAGTGAATCCAGGCCAAGAGTTGTTAATGAAGAGAGAGAAGAAAGCCACTTTACGGCCATATATTGTATTTCTTATGTTTCTCATAAAGAAAATATACATATAATTAATACTTATATATAATGTCCTTGTTACGTGTATCTATCTTTGAGTGACTAGGCCCGCAATGTGTTACTTATATATAAAGACATTGGATACACGTGTATTACGTAGAGACAAGAGCAAAGTTTTTCACATCGTCAGGACCCGCAATGTGTTGCTGCTTTAAGTTGGGTTCTAAACGCTATGATTGCTTGAGTGGGACAAAGGCAAACATGGAAAGCAATTTGCTCCTATTACGTGGAAGGAAAAGGAGCCTACACTACCAAGTACCACCAACACACACGTTATTTAATCATTAAGAAGATTAGTTTTGAGTAGTCTGAAAAACATTAAGAAGTGTTTAGATTACCCACTTAAATAGAAAGATAAGAAATACAATATAATAAGATTATTCCACTCTTAATGTTTTTGAGTAGTCTGAAAAAAATTAAGAAGTTTATCCTAACATGGTCTTGAGCTAAAAAAATCTGATTTGATTCGTGTACTTGGATTAAATCGGGTGGAAAGTAAATCCGATCCGACGAATCTTGGTTAGTGCCTCCAGTCAAATTAAAATGAGGGATGTATTTTTGAAAATAAAATATGATATTATAACTATTGATTCTAGAAATGATGGTTTAGATTCTTCCAATTTTATAGTTTGCTAAGTCATAATTTAAGTTGTTGATTTTTAATCTACTGTTATAACTTAATCCTCTGAAGCATATTCTTCATTTCAGATAAGTCTTGTTCTACCCTTCCTTTCTTTATGCAATGAACAAATTGCTAGTTGCCACGCCAGGTCACTTGTCAGAGACAGAAATGAACATCCCAACCCTTCCCTGCCTCATTCATTAATTGCTTGCTAAATGCAAGAAATGCTCTAGTTTGAAATGATTTAGATGTTTGCAGTATTAATTAATTAATTTGATATTAGATGCATGTTTTCTCTTCTTTCTGGTTGGTATGTGTTATTTAGTTCTAAACTTGAGAAGAAGAAAAAAGATAGAAATTATTTCCCCTGACCCGTATGTGTGTTTATTGCTTTGCTACATAGTCATAAGCTCATAGTTGGTGTGTGTTTATTGCTTTGCTACATAGTCATAAGCTCATAGTTGGAAAATTAAATCCTGAGCAAATTAAGCTCATAGTTGGCAAATTAATTAATTTGATTGTGTCTTAATCCTTTTTCATTTACTTTTGTCTTAATCCTTTTTCATATACTTTTATGTTATTGCAGTAAAAAAATTTGGAGTAATCATCACTCACGCCGACACCCTTCTCCCCCCAAATCTTTTCTTTTTGTCCTCAATCTTATATAATTGTTTTGCTTTATTCTTGGATATTCACCCATCTTTATTAGTTTGATGTGACCCATTAAGCTAGTTGATGCTGATTACTCAGTAATGCTAGATGTGACCCATTAAGCTATAGGGATGTTGGTTCGATTTGGATTGATGCTAGCTAGCTAGTGTTAGAATTAGAAACGAATTGCACCATCATAGTTGGATTTGGACGCAATGAGGTTGAAAACGAACTGCAACATATATATACAGTTATAAATCCACATCATACTGATTAATTGTCTATCTTACTGTGACTAAAGCATTTAAGATTGAAAACTGCATGCTGCCAATTAAAACAGCTTAATTTGAAAGGTGAATTTTGAAGTAACTTTTCTTACGATATGGTTTTCTTTGAGAAATTATTTCTAGGTGATGATCACGAATAGGAAGGAATGAGGTGAACTATTGGAAGCCTTAGTAGTTAGCGACAAAGATATCACCATCCCAAATTTTCCACAAGTAATAATTTGCACCGCTCTAGGTGCTACACTCATCTTAATTATACGTTCTCATCATGTGCATTCTTATCATAACCTTCATGCTACTAATTTTCCGTTTGCAGAGAATACATCTTTTATGGGGCGAGAATGATAAAATTTTCAACCTCTCACTTGCGCAAAATATGAAAGAGTAAGACTCTACACAATATATATTAAAGACTTTTCTCTCTTTCTCTCTAATCTTTTACCGACAAAAGAGAAATTATCATATCCTAGAAAAAAATTAGTAACACACTCTTTTGAAATATTTTTTTATTAGTTAAAATTTATTAAAAATAATAAAATTTTATGAAACTCGATCATATAATATTTAATATTTTTTTCAACTAATTTCATAATTTTCAATAAGGTTTAACTCATTATAAAAAATTTGATTAAAAGAATGCGTTAAAAAAATATATAGGTTTTTAACACTTCTCCTTATAATTAAATTAAACTCATGTCATGTCATTTTCTAATGAGACATGCAATAACACGACTTGACTCATATGCAGTAAATATTTTATCTAGACTAATTTAGTACTTATGATCGAATACCCTTCTATATTAGAGAGTTACTGAGAGTAGTTGTAGATAGTAATTAACACACAAGTCTTTGATTCAATGACAGGGAACTAGGGGATGGCCCAACGTTTGAAGCCATAAAGAAAGTGGGGGACCCTATGACTGGGCCTGTCCACAGTGCAGTTCTGTGATCTTCTGAGAGGTAATAGAAGTTGTGTGTGTGTGTGTGTGTGTGTGTGTGTGTGTGTATATATATATATATATCCGAAAAGAGAAAGAAGTAAGACATTTTTTTGATATAATTTAGAATAAATTGTTCTTGTATCTTCTGAGCGCTTGTTATACTTAATCTTACTCTTTTTTTTATCATACACAAGATTGTCTTATGTAGGTGTTCATTCAGTTATTTCTTTGATTTTTGCTTTCATTTTGGACCGTGCTGCTCATCATCACAGGTACAAATGTTTGTTACCAATGAATATTTTTATTACGTGTTCACTGCCATTAATGACAATTGATATATGTTATACAAATTGTGTTCATGATTAGTGAACCTTAAATTTCCGTTTGAGATTGGATGCAATGATTCTTGCGGACAATTTGCATTAATCATTGTATTCAATCTTGAATTGTCCGTTTGGACAGTTTGGGGAGACTGATATTTTTATGGTAGATTCATGTGTTAAGGTTAAAATTATTTTGTTTAATTTGATGAAATTTTGGTAATGCATTTCTAGTTGTTCTCTGAGTGCATACTTGATTATCGGGAAATTAATTTCACCGATTTCATGTCGTGTACTTGGAGACCAATGCGAAATGCTGCCAAAATTTTGTCAAATTTAACAAAATAGAATTAACCCTGATGTATGAAGCTACCATAAAAGACGGTCTTCCCGATGTGTTTTTTGAAAAACCGATGTTAACTGTCAATAATAACACATCCGTTAATATCGGTTTTTTGAAAAAACCGATGTTAACTGTCAATAGTAACACATTCGTTAACATCAGTTTTTTGAAAAAACCGATGTTAACGTGGGTTAACATCGTTTTTTTTTATAAAAACCAATGTTATCTGTCAATAGTAACACATTCGTTAACATCGGTTTTTTTTTATAAAAATCGATGTTAACTGTCAATAGTAACACATTCGTTAACATCGGTTTTTTAACGTGGGTTAATATCGGTTTTTTTAAAAAACCGATGTTAACTGTCAATAGTAACACATTCGTTAACATCGATTTTTTACAGAAAACCGATGTTAACTGACAACAGTAACACATTCGTTAACATCGATTTTTTGTAAAAACCGATGTTAACTTTCAACATTAATATACATTTTCTGGGTGTAATTCATATTAGCAACATCGGTTATTGATAATTTTACGTTAACATCGGTTTTTAAAAAACCGATGTTAATGATAATACTATCAACGTCAGTACTTTCAACATCGATTCAAAAACCGATGTTGAAAGTCATAAATAACCGATGTAGAAAACATATTTTCTAATAGTGATATATGATTTTCAATATAAAAAAAAATCTCTTTTAATTTTTTATATGGATCTTGCTTGAGATTCTAATTAACGAATTAAAAGGAGAAACCTTTTATTATAAATCATATAAAAGCACGTTTAAAAATTATAGGTTATCACATTTCTATGCATTTTTTTCTTTTACTTTCTTAATCATTTCTCTTATGGTAAGCATTCACTTCTTTATTAATATTAATGGTAATTTATTCAAAGTGCTTTCATGCTCCAAGATTCTTAGTAGCATTTAAGAAAAAGGATCTAAAACATCTCATACTAAATTAAATGCATTGCTCAAGTTTAATGGCAAGATCAGAATTAAAGTTTGCCGAAAGAAAAACCACTTTGTAACATAAAACGGTAATAAAACAGAACTTATTGAGTTGGTCCAAGACCATTATTTTAGCTGAGTGTTCGTTCCTTCTTCTGGGGATTTGGGGAAAACAACTAGGGGAAGGGGGTATCTTATACAATTTGAAACACTTGCAATGGGAAGCTAGGTCATGTACATCCCACAGCAGGGTCAAGAACACTTTCGTTTATTGCTTCTTCAGTGGTCTTAAACGGATACAGAGTTAGAGATTTTGAAGTCCAGATCCCAAAGCTCAAATGTGCCCTTAACGAAATTGTAATGTGCACCTTTCAAGGCAAGTGTTTTCTTCTTCACAACCGCATCCCTCACAAAGGGATAAGTCAATAGGTTCCCAAGTGATACATTCACAGCTTCCTGCATTGCAGTGAGGAAGAAAACTTCAATACGAGATGGCATAACTATATTTGAAGCATTATATTCAATGCCAATAATTTTAAGCCCTTGTAATATATGCTATGTATAACATGGTTTATTAGAAACAAATTATGTTCCCAAATAATAAAGTAGTGTTGGACATAGAGGTCTTTAAGTAGAATTTACTTGCCTTTTCGCAGTTAGTACACTGCTCAGAAAATTCTAATGTGCTTGCTTCTGTTTTAACCTTAGACTTTGCTGGAGTGCAAATTTGGACCCAGTGCTCTATGAATTCACTATATGATGACATAAGAAGGAAAAAAATTCAGGGTCATTATGCACCTTACATTATCTTTTGTTGAGAAGGATTTAAGTACAATAAAAGTTATAAGATTGTTTGTGATGGTTAAAAGAAAAAGAGAAAAAGAAGAAGTGAATTCGAATCCTTCCTATTAACAAAAAATTAATAAATTAACATTAACTTTTAAAAAAATTAATACAATAAAATTCATTTGGGAATCCAACAAGCATAAAACCAATCACTATGTAGTACAATTTTCCAACAATCTTCCCTAAAAAAATCATTTATATAATCAATTTTATAATATATAAACATCTGTCCTTTCTAATGACCTACGAACATTATAATCTGACAGAGTGACAGGAGAACAACAAAATGCTAAATGTGCTGAACAAAAAGCAACATTTCTCAAACGTTGCCCCTTTATCATGCCTTTAAGTTACCTCCAATAAGGTGTAATCAACACGGAATGAAAATTGTTAATTTACTATTTTAAAGCCTGGCATGTGATTGATGACACTAAGCATTTTAAGACTGAAAAAAGGGTCGGTGAACCACCAAGTTAGTTGGAGATTCTGAAAAGTTAACCAAAATAGTTTAATGTTCTTTTTTTTAATGGACATGTACTTTTGATTTTGGTTATATAAAACATATGTACTTTGAGTACTCATCATCCTTTTGGCAAAATTATTTAATCTTTCATTGATGAGATGCAACCAATAATAAGGTAGACTTTTACCTTGCAGTGGTCCCATCATCTGGGATAGACATGAGGCCCTTTATACCTCCACAGCAGCTGTGTCCAATGACCACAATATTCTCCACCTATAAGACATTCACTTTAGAACCACAAAAAAAAAAAAAAAAGGCTATTCTAGTTTTAAAAAAGAAAGGCATTCTGTTCATCCTTCTGTGCACCACTAACAATAATCTATTAACTTTGTCCCTTTATTTTCCTCATTAATTTTCTTCATGAATCTGAATTGAAGGTGTGGTGGCTAGTGGGTAGGTATTGGGGTTGCAATTTGAAGAGAACGACCTAATTTAGAAAGGGTTAACACTAGGAAACAAAATATATATATATAAACGCGGAGAGAGATGCAGGGAGGAGCATGTTGTGGCTGGGTATTTGCTCGTTCCTAATTTATTTGGCAACTGAGAAATGATAATTACACAATCATTTTATACAAAAAGAGAGGGACATAAGAAGAGAAAAGAGAGAAATGTGTGATAAAATATGTGATTTGAAGGAGAGATAAGGAGAAAAAAAATATATATTATATAGTGTCAACAAAGTATATTACTTGAATAATAAACTAACTCTTATTGGTATCTAATAAATTATCAATTTTATTAATAAAGTATTACTTCCTCTACTAAATAGTCTTTAAAGTATGGAAACTATATATGTAATCCTTTTAGTATTAGAAATCTTATCAAGGGGTCTTCTAAATATTAAAAAATCTGTCCGAATTAGTCCCTGAATATTAATAAAATATGTTAACTTAGGGATTAAACTATTCTAGTTTTATTTGGGGACTACACAGGAGAGAAAGTAACACTTTTAGATCAAATTGATGGATTATTCTACCAAAATACATATCAAACTAACCATTTGTGAACTAACCTTTATGTTTATCCAAAAATGGTTTTTGTAACATTATCCTAACTTTACAGTGCTTTCATGTGAAACAAGGAACATAAGATGCGTGTGGATCCCAACAAATAATGAAACAAAGGCTATTTCTCCGCCACCGATGGTTCTAGTTATAATATTCACGTGCATGACCCACCATCTATATATTAATATTATAGGGAAAGTGGATGGCTATTTTTTACCTTTAAATGTACGACAGCATATTCAATGGCCGCCCCTGTTCCTGAATACTTGGTCTGAAACAACAAAAGTGCGAGTAAATTAAACGGATGACATTTGACGACAAATTTGAAATAAGGTTAGTGTTCATGACATTTAATTTGTCATAT
The DNA here is from genome assembly GCF_004193775.1 of Glycine soja. Classification (NCBI taxonomy): domain Eukaryota; kingdom Viridiplantae; phylum Streptophyta; class Magnoliopsida; order Fabales; family Fabaceae; genus Glycine; species Glycine soja. The sequence goes on from NC_041019.1 coordinate 20,487,298, forward strand.
GATATAAGTCAAATATTTGATAGACATATTAATATTAAACCTTGTCATATGGTGGAACCATGTTGGCGATATTTCGGACCACAAAGGCTTCACCCGGATTGAAATCCAGAATGTGGGATGGGCAAACTCGAGAGTCTGAGCAAGCAAACACCATAAACTGCAAGTGTGGGAAATGCAACATTACAATAATAAGTGATTAACAATTCTTAATTAAACAGTGTTATCCAATAAATTTTAAACTTATTGCAATAAGTTACAAGTAATTATTTTTTATAAGTTTGCTCATCAAAATTGTTGAAATAAAGTATAAAGAATTCAGGTATAGTTTAATATTTATTTTTTCCTTAAAAATAGAAGGACTAGTACTCAAAATAGTTATATGTTCATCAAAAAATATTTTATTTTTTAGAATTTTTCTAAAGTTATGATTGACCTATTTGTCTTAATTTGAAAAGAAAGAAAAACTTAAAAATAATTAAGTCAAACACTATTTTCTTAAAAAACATAATGTCTCAATGCTTAATATATAACTATTATAAAGATAATTATTTCATTTCGTGTACACATTATAAACGATTCTGTCCTCTAACTAATTATAAAAACTACCTCTAATCTGACCATTGTTATAAAAGATAATTCCTCAAACATAGTAGTTATATACATCTTTTAAGACAGGAAATGCCTAGACACGGACTGCCAGTTTCAAACTAGTAGAACATATTAGATATTCAAGTAATATAAAATTGCAATGAGAACTATATATGTATGAATATCAAAAGTCATAAATGCATAGATAAAAAAAAGACAAAAGAGAATGACGAAGAAGACCGTTTCCTGATAAGACGATTACATAGTGGAATAATAGTTCACGCATGCGTACGATTGACAACAAAATCTGAAAAAAAAAAAATAACGTGCTTCATAATTAAACTTTTAAAATAATCGTCTCCGTCTTTACCTTTTCTATTTTATTTTATTTATTTTTTAATTTAGTTTATTTTTATTCTACACAGTTTATGGCCTTATGGAAAGTCAACTGACCCTACGGATAGCCAAATGGGCAACTATGGAAACAAAGTTACTGCTGAGTCAAATAATGTGGCTGACCTTTGGACTCTGGCCTTTGGCAAGTTCGCCATATAATTCCGGGTTCTTCCTGCAATAATAATAAATAAATAAACAATTAATTAATTAATTAATTAAGGACAACTAGCCACACAATAAAACTGTAACTTCCTCTTCCTCACCGGTTAAATTCCACAACAAAATAAAATATCCAAATTGAATCCAAGTATTTGTCTTCACCGTTATCAACTTTTTAATAGAGTTTAAGTTCATATATTTTTTTTTACTATACTGTTAATTAATTGATTTAATTGTAAAATTCGTAATTTTCTTATTTTTTTAATTCATTATTCTAATAACTAATTTTAACGGTTAACTAATAGTTAAATTTTATATGTAGAAATTTGATCAATATTTTCTTAAAAAAATATTTAAGGACTAAAATTATGGTCCTTAGAATAAATAACACACTCCTTTATAATTACGTCCAAATGACCATCTAGATATTTCTTACAAAATATAGTATTAATATAAGTTTTATGTAAAAATAATTTAAACTTTATTTTTTTAATTTATTATATTTGTATAACCTTATATATTATCTTTTCAAATATAATATATAAGATTAAATTTTATTTTTTTATAAATTAAAATTTGTATACTTATATAAGCTTTATTTTTATTTTATATATTATATTTTTATAATTTTATGTATTTTTATTATATTGTTCAAAATTTATTTTATACAATAAATATATAATATAAATTTTATCTTTAATATATGTTTTTTTATATAAATTATAATTTCATAAAATCACAATATTTTATTATCTTTTAAAATATTTATATATGTAATTTAATGAAAATATTTTTTTTATCTATATTAAGATATTTTTATTATTTATCATAATAGTATTCTTTTATTTATATTTAACTTTATTATATCAGGTACGTATTTTTTATAAAAATTAAATTATATGAAAAATATGTTTAATTAAATAAAATGATAGTATTTTCTATTTTTAAAAATATTAATGTATGTGATTTATTGACATTATTTTTTTATTTATATTATAATAAATAACATGAATATCTTAATATAAATAAAAATTATTATCACTAAATCATAAACATTATTTTAAAAGATAAATATAATATATAAAATAAAAATAAAACTTATATAAATATATATTTTAATTTATATAAAAATAGAATTCAATATTTTAAAATATAATATATAAGATTATAAAAATATATTAAATTAAAAAAATGAATTTTAAATTATTTTTACATAAAACTTATATTAATATCATATGTTACTTTAGTGTAATAATAAATAAGTGTGTTTTTTATTTTAAGGATTATAGTTTTAATTTTTTTCAAATAATAAATTAAAAAAAATAAGAGGATTGGTTCAGTGAAATAGTAAATTTTATAAGGATGGGATCATTTCATTTTGGTCCTGCAGCTAGATCTAGATCAATAGAGTCGTGATTAATTGAATACATTTATAAAGATATCTATCATAATTTATTTAAAAAAAAATTAATAATTTAAGATCCCTAAACCTAATATTGATGGAATATATATACACATATATCGCTTCTTACACAAATCAATGGTTCACAATCATTGATACATAGTTTATTGTTTTGTTGACCATTTTAAAGGCAAATGATCAGCAAAATGCTAATTTATGTTGTTGTCTTGTTATTCATTATAATAAAAATTATGATAGAAATCACAATAAAAGCACGCTGATAACACTTTTTTATATAAAAATAATATTTTTAACTTTTTAACTAATATTCTAATGCCTTAAAAAAATCTTATTAATCATTATTTTTAAAATATTAATTAAGAAATCAAAAGAAAAAAATATTTATAATAAATATTATAGAAAATATAAAAAAGTTTTAAATAATTTTATTTATTTTAATAATAAATAATTTCTTAACAGCTAGCATTTATCGTTGAAGTATACGAAAAGCTTATTAAAATAGGTGGAGATTAGGAGATATGTGACCCCAATGATGCTTCTCCATCTCCATTTATTTAGGAAATACCCTATAACTTATCATTTTCTGATATTTATTTAAAATTTACTTTCATTTAGTAATATATATAAAAAAAAAAAAAAAAAACTCCTAAATGGTGGTTTCGCCCCATGTGATCTATCCACCATTCTATAATTAAAAGGTCAACTTCTACAGGGTCTTATCACACTTAAATTAAGAAAAGTACCATCAAGACGTGTCTCTATGCATTTTGAGTTGTGACCGAGATAGGACCCACGCAACGAAATCAGATGATAACAGAACCTTACACTGATAAGTGCTCCAAAAATCGTAGTAATAACCTCTCACTTCATCAAGAGGAACTTTCGAAGTTCCCAGAAGGGGCAGTAACGGTATTTCACATAACGCAATTAGAGAAAAAAGACGCCCATATTCTACGCAGGCAAATTGGAAATTCTGAATTTCAAAACGAAATAATAATAATAATAATAACAAGAGAAGACCATATTACTCACTGAAATTTCTCGTTCTTGAAGTGGGCGAACCCGGTTCGGATCCTCTCGTCTGGGTTAAACGGCGTCGACCCGTTTGCGGTGGCGGTTTCTAGCTCCGCCGTCAACTGCTTGATCTTTGCGGCGGCGACGCCACTCAGGTCGGCTTTCTCGCTGGCAACACAACCAAAAGAAAAGTCATAACTAACACGTCAGTACCCGGGACAACATGGCCATTTGACTGCGCGGGGCCCACCGCGACCGTCTCATCGTCCAGACGAAATAAACGCGGTTTCGTTTGGTAATGGCGGAGAAACCGACGCCAAACGACAACATTAATCAACATTAATGTTACTTTTCCGTGCGTTTTGTCCTAATTACGTAACGGAGGAAGCGGTGGTGGTGTTTGCGTTTTGGCGAGAAAGAAAGTACAAAAAAAAAAACTTCAATATAGTTCACCTGATAAGCTTGGTCAACGCTGCAATGGCTTCCTCGTATGATCCTCCTGCCATTTCTTTCTTCTGCTACAAAATAAATAAACTATAAACTGATTAAAACTATAGAAATTGATTACATGCAGATGTGATAAATTAAATTCGTGGAAAGAGAGATTTGAATTTTGTAAATTCAACTAGATATGAATTCATAAGATTGACTTGCGGTTTAAGAAGAGATCATGCGGTCGAATCTCTCCTACTAACAAAAACTAATAAATAACATTGATTAATAAAATAAAGATAGAACAGAAAATAGTTGACGTAAATCGTGATTCAAAGTGAATCTGGAATAGATAGAAAAGGAGGCATCGAATCGCATCGTATCTGAGTACGAACCTTTTGTTTTGTTCTTGAGAACAGAGAGTAGTGATCAGAGAGATTGTGATAGAGGTGGTGATAGGAGTGTGAGTTTATATGGATGATGAGGTTTTTGTTTTGTTCCACGCGCTATCTAGCTAGAGGAAGAAGAGGGACCAGAACTCACGTATTGTGTGTCATCGATGCCGGGTATTAATAATTTATGACCCAAAGCGAAAATTTAAATACAAAGAAATGGCCTTAATTGGAAGGTTTGTATCTTTGTAAGTATATTTTTCTTCCACTTCGGGACTGTGGTATGACTCGTATGAGGTAGTAGAAATTTTTTGAAGAGTTAACGCAAGCTAGCATGCGTTTTTTCTTTTTCATATGTCACTGTAATAAGTTAATAATCCTCTTTCCGTTCCATAATCTATTAAGTTGATTTTTTTTTTTACTTATATTGAATTTTTAAGAAAATATTAAATAATTTTTTATTTATTTAATTGATGACTCATTTATTTTTTATGTACTATTCCTATTAAATATTTATTAAGGATATTCTTGAAGAAAAAAATATTTTATGTAATATTAGTTTTATAAAATAACATTTTAAAATATTTTTTTCGGTAAAGTGTTATTTATTTTGAAACGGAGGAAGTATAATGGTAGTTAATAAAAGCTAACAATGTTTAACACAATTGATAGATAATTTATACTTTGATGATTAATTTTATGACTTATTATAAAAATATCTTGATTTTAGAAAGAAAAAAAACCTAAATAGTTTAAAAATTGTTATTTAGATAAAAACACGTGGATGATTCTAATTGCTTAACTAAGAAGAAAAAGTTGACAAGACTAGAAAACATGTGTATTTAATACTTGCAAGCTAGCTATTCATAATTACCTTGTGAATCTTTTATTTCTGATTATGAATAAAAAAAAATATCAAGTTGTCGGTGCTCATGAAAGGATTAAGCATTTCTTTTTGTCTATCTTTTATATTCAATAATAAATAATTGAATTCATTTTATGGTGCTATATATTGATCATCATTTAATTATAAAAATCGTATATGCTTATAATTTCCATATTTCATTAGATAATCATTGATAAAAAGTCAAACAGTTCATTTTATATAAAAAAATCTCACTGGTCACTTTTTTATTCTTCATAAGATTCAAAATCTTACTTAAATAATCCGAATATAGATCTACCCGAACCATTATAATGCTAGTTTTTATTGTCTTTTATTGATTTATAATACGATTGATATTAATTTACGTAGTATATTTAATTTCATTACTCATGGGTTGTTTTAGGTATCGTTTTAACTTGTTTTACACAGATAAAAAAATTAATAAATAAATAAAAAAGAATAATAATTTTATAAACTTAACGTTATAATCATTAATGCTTTTTTTATATCATCATTAATATTATAAAAAATATAAATAAAAAATAATTAATACTATATTAAAAAAACCTAAAATGATAGTTTTTAGAATATTTTTTTTCTTTTACGAAGATTATTATGGGACCAAGAAAATATTGTTTATATAGTTATATGTTTAATATTATTAAAAACAATTATGTCAAAAAGTACTTAAGCCATAAAAAAATATACAATAACACATCAATTGATAACATTAAGATAACATTAAGAGTGCATTTAGATGGAAAATTTTAATTGAGAAAAGTAATTTATGAGAAAATTTAAATTTCTGTAATCTAAAATTCATTGTTTGAATGTTTTTTTTTATGAAAAATTTAAAATTTTAAAATTTTAAAACAAAATTTTAAACAACTAAAAATGTAGAATTTCAATTTCTTTCTAAAAGGTGAGAAATTGAAATTCTCTTCTTGATAGAATAATCTTCCAAAACGTTTGCATATTTCCTTTATAACTTTCATCCTCTCTTTCACCTGAAAGTTTCTGAAATTCCATTCTCGAACTCGTGACTCTTTCCATGCTAATAATCCTCTTCTTCAGGAAACATTGTATGAGTTCGTGGGGTATCGATCGGGTGTGGGCGTAGGGAGACACGTAAAACTGCACCTGCCAACCAGGGGAGCAACCGTCGTTGTCCATCACGCGTCAGAGGTGCTCGCCGATGCTGAGAGCTTGGGCCACGCCTTGCGTCGTTGACTGAATGTTTTGGTCGGGTGTGGTGGTGTACGTTGTCGTGTTTCAGTTCTCCTACGACTTCTCATACCGCATCAGTATTCTTCTCTTTGGAAGCACACCAACCATATTTTCTCTTCTCTTTGCGTTTATTATTTTTCACCCTCACAATTTTAATTTTTTTTATTCAAACACAAAATTTTGAAAATAAAAAAATTTCAATAGAAGTATTTGAAATTCTCATAATTTTAAATTCGTTCATCCAAGCACACCCTAAAAGTTGTCAAGTTGTCAAGTGAATTAATTAAATATTCCATTTTGGGAGAATTAATTACTGATGCTATCTTATTATAATTGTCATTTTAGATTGTTTTATATAAATTAAGAAAAAATAATAAATAAATAAAAGAATGTAATAATTTTATAAAATTAATCTTATATCATCTTTAGTTTATTTATAGATTTTATTGTTCACCATTAATATTATAAGAGATATAAGTAAAAAAATAATTAATATTACATTAAAAAATTAAAATAATAATTATTTTGGGACCAATTTTTTTATCTTATGGAATAATTACAATGAGATGAAAAAAGTAATATTTTAAGAAACCTATAAATATTAAAATCAATAAAAATTAAACTTTTTACAACAATAAAATCTCATTAGTGAACTATAATGAATAGTATAAATAAATTATGGGTATATAATATAAATGACATTTAGGTGATAGGTGATATTTAGGTACTTCATTTTGCACACACATTAAGTTTATGAAAATAATTTAAGTTTAATTTTTGTAAAATACAAAACATCAATGTAAGAGTAGCTGAGATTCCCTCAAAGAATCAAATATCGATAGTTGAAAAGGAAAAGAGAATACTTATTTTTAGAAGTATTGAACACTTAAAAAGTGAAGAATCAGAGGAGGGAGCCATTCAGCTTTACGGTCAATCGAGTCAACTAAGGAGACATGGTAGTTGACATGTGGTAGGAACGGATCCAACTACATGACGGAGTAAAACATATATAATAAGAAAAAAAAATAAGAATAATAAAAGTAAAAGAAAAAATACATTTTAATAAATAAAAAGGTAAAGATAAATTATTTTGCTAGATTTATAGAAGGAGTGAAAAATAAATAAAATATATGAAAAAAATATACTAATTAAAATTCAAAATTTAGCCAAAACAATTTAAATTTTTATATTATTTTTCTTAATACAATTTTTTTATTATTTATTTATTTATTTTACGGTACAAAATTTTATTTTAGTTTAACCAAAACAAAAATAAATAAATAAACAACAGAACTTCCCCTTCCCGTTCTCACATATGCTGAGTGGAGAAATTTATTTTGTGTCTCACTAGAAAAGAAAAAGTCATTCTATCCTATTTTTTCACAGATAAATAACAAAAAATTAAATATAATTTTATACTTTTTTGATAATTCCACCTTAAAAATTATAATTAAAATTCTAATTCCACCAAATGAATCCTTATTTACTTAAAATCATAATTTAAGAATCAAAATTAAATGTTGTTACCACAAATAATTTCATATTAAGTCTCTTAATTATTTTTGACTTAGACATGAAATCACAATTAAAAGTATCACTATATTGGACCAACACGATAAGAGAAAAATTAACTAGATGTTAAATAAGAAGTTCACAAATATTTCTTGATTACGTAAAAATAAATACATTAAGGATTGATGTTAATAAAAACATAAAAAAAAAACCAATAAATAAGGATAGATTCAAAACACAAAACTTACATATGAGATTATTCTCTTATAAGATAAGGTAAAATAATTATCAACATTACTTTTATATATTTTTTTATTAAAAATTTAAATATATTTTAAGTTCCTAAAAAAAAATTATTGTTTTTTATCACCTCAATATTTATTATCACCTGTTTTGCTTCTTGCTATGTAAACAAAGACTAAAAAATACTTGCTATTTTTTGCAATGACCTAAAGTAGGAATGTTAGGATCACCCTTTCTAACACACTGGTTAAAATTTATTGGAAATCATAAATTTTAGTGAGTTTTACATCTTATTTAATGGCTCTCTCTCTATCTTGATTTATTATTTTTCAATACATTTTAACCAATTAGCGGAAATATGTATGGAGGAGTGTGTTAAAGACTATGTAGCTAGCACTCCTCATTACTATCATATTTGTAGAGATAAACAAAATTTTCTATAATTAATCAGGTTACCCATGTGATGTGTGATGGACAAACTAATTTTTATTAATATTTGTCTTATAATAATAATTAAACATAATACTTCATTAAGTGAAATTAAAACATAAACACAATCACGATATTATATTCGACAAAAGAGTAAAAAAAAAAAAAAACAAGTCGTGTATATGCATACCTGCCCACCAACAATAATCCAAAATTTTCTTTTTTTCAACCATTGTTATTACCAAGTCTCGTAAAAATTTTAGTAATATAAAGAAAAATAAATAAAATTAACCTTACATATTTTTATCTTTGGCATTAATAATTGATATCCTAACATTAATTGACAATCTCTTATAAAGATAAATTAAAAAGTAAACCTTACATTTTGTTTTATCTCTGACATTAATTTAAAATCTTTCATCTCTTATTTCTTACAATATACAATTATAAGTTATTTTTTTCATTTCCTTTATTGAAAAAACAATGTTATTTTTTACTCTTTATTTGAGAAAGTATAATGTAATCTAATTAACATCAATACGATAAAAGATGATAACTATACAATGAAAAAAACTTGCATCATCGAACATATATCTGGATTGAGAATAATTTTCAATGGTAATAGGTTTTCCAACTTTCAACACTTTTAAAATCAGTTTTCCCGAATCTTTTTCATTGTTGTATCTTCTTGATTGCCTTAGAGAAACCTTTCATAGGACCATTGCATTGTTGTAACACCATTGCCTCTTTCTCTGAAACCTTATAATAATAGAAGGAGAGAATGAGAAAACTTTTAGACAAAGAACAATAAAGAAAAAGGTAAAAGTTATTTTCACTAAACATCTTTCTACATTATACCCAATTTTTAATTGATAACAAAAAATGTTACTCTAACTATTAGTCAAATTCCACCCAAATCCAAAACTAAATCATATATAGTGATTATTAAACGCATATGCTAGAGAAATTGAAAAATCACACCATCCCCCTCAACCACCCAAAAAAAGAAAAATAAAAATATTGCACATGCAAAACAAAAGAAAGGAAATTAGAAATGGGTGCAGATTCTATAACCATTATTGTTTCTTCATCGTATACTTTTGACCCAACGTGCATTAAGGGTTGAATGTTGAGAATAAAAAATGGTTACAATATGAATGAGAGATACACATACATATATAAAACAATTGGAAAGAGAATATAATGAATATATAGGAACATTCAAAAAGTTGTACATGTTTATTTGGGGTTGTCACACTAAATTAATAGTCATAAACTTTTAAGTTGGATAGAGGAAAAAAATAGAAAAATGTTATGTAATTAATAAGTGTTTAATGATATAATTGGGCAAAGTTTATGCAGGAATTTTAATTATCGTTAAAATTGTGCAATTTGTATTCATTATTGGCAATGACTACGTTAAGGGTGATTTACCACCCAAGGATATTCTCTCATCGAAATAAATGGAAAATGTGAAAATCAAATGACATATTATAAGCCAAATTAAATGTTTTTTTTATAAAAAAAATAAATGCCTTTATTAATGAAAAGTAGTTATAATAACTTAGAAGATTTTAGGCTAAAAATCAAAATTAGAGACTTAACCTAAATGTCTTTATACTCCTTTTACTGCCATATTTCAATGATTGAGTTCAAAAATTAACTTGGTATTTTTTCCCACATGTTTTTTTTTGGCTAGTTTCTTATTTTAAATGCAAGTCATTCTACAACACTTTTAACTCCATGCATGTTGTTAGTTTAGGTTGTTTTTAATCTTAAGTGTAATGCCATGAGTCTAGAACAATAGGAGAGTCGAATGGTTAAGAGTTTCCAATGGCAAAAAATTAGTGATATAATGACTTAGTATTTATTAGTATCATTATCAAATAGTTATGCACATTTTTAAAGGTTTGTAAAACAAGAAGGAAAGTCAAACTCTTTTATGACTGCATGAGTAAACTTAAGGTGAACCTTATTTAGGTGCACAAAAATAAATGCATTAAACACTCAAAGAAAAATGGAAGGTCTATGTTAGTTTTAAGCAAGTAAAATTTACTTGTAAAAGTAAGAACTTTTATATATTGTAGGTTGTGCCGCTACTTTAGTAGCAAAATCTTGATTTTTCTTCTCTAAAGGCTCTCCAAGGTTGAATCGCACAAATCTCTTAATTTTATATTTTCTGTTATTGCTACCTTATCATCCTTAATGTACGACTACTTGAGTAATGCTAGCTCCTCATTCCTCAAGTCTCTTTCTTATTTGTCCTTAATGGAAAATTTGAAATGGAGGTGAAGCTTTTAATGACAATTGACATGAAGATGTGAGCGGGCATTCCATTCTTTTAATAATAATATATCAATTTATTAACCTTTAATATGTTGTCAATTTAAAATTGCAAATATGATTTTAATGACAATGGAGGTGAAGATGTAAGGAAATTAGGATTAAGGTAGGCAGGAGATGTAGAAGAAAGAAGATTTATATATAATATAGATATAGATTTGTTGGGATATAAAACTAAAAATTCTAAGCTTGTGGTTTCAACTTTTCTTGATGCTAATGGGATTTCTTGGCAAATCTAAAATAGATGGAAAGATTTTATATTCCTCACAAAACAAATAAATTTTACAGTATTTCATATATTTAGGGAAGATAAGACTTGTGCAAATAAAATTACCTTCCTAGGTCTTTATGTATAGGATTTTTGTTGGTGTGATTCTAGTCCTATCACTATTTCTGACAATGTATTCAAAAATAGAAATAGCCCTCCTAAGTATAAATTTAAATGATTGTAGTTTCTCTTCTTAATTACATGGGTTTTAGTTATTGTCCCCCAATCTCATGTAGCCTTGTTATTATCTTTTCTCTTTTTTGGCTAAACAAGAGGAATGTTGTAGGTGATTAATAGTATAAGAGGTGTCAACCTTATTGGAATGTTTGAATATTCTATAGTGATCCTTTTGCATTCTCCTATTATTTACTGAAATTGGAAATCCAAAATTTCTATTTTGTAAAGGCTTAAAATATACTCCCTTTGCCCCCATTATAGTAATTGTTGTAACACTATGATTTTCATAATGTTTGATTAAGTATTTTATTTAGATTGTAAGATTAATTAAATTTAGTCTTCATAATTAATTAATTAATTATTATGAGATGATGATTTGTGGTGGTAATATCTATGTTTATATTTATGTTTATGCTTAATCATGTTGTATGTGTGATTAGTTGACTTTTAGAGTAGTTGGGTTTAAGTAAGTGGGCCTTGAGTGATAAAAATGGGGTGGATGAGTTTAGTGAGTTGTGGATTGAAAAGAGAGGACATGAGAAGATTCATAAACCTTCCCAAAACCCTTGCAAAATCTGAACCAAACTCTAAACACTTTCATTTTGCTCTCTTCTCCCTCTCCAAGCAAAACCTTCATTTGGAGAACTTGGGACCTTGTCTTTCCTTGTCCAAGGGACCTCAATAGCTATGGTATTCTCCTATTTGTGAGCTAATCTCAATGGTAAGGGACCCTCATTCTTCCCCTTCCATTTTCATTTTCATTTTCCCATAAAGCATCCATGGGAGCTCATGAAAAAGCTTAGTTTTTGGGATTTTGATTTCGTTTGTGGTTGTTTTTGGGTTTGGGTGATGTTGTTGAGACGAATTTGTTGTTTGAGTGTAGGAAAGCTCCTCCCATGGACCCAAAGTTCATCATTTTCTTCCCCTACCTCAAAGAGCTTTTTGTCTTGGTTTTATGGAGGTAAGGGAAGCTTAATCTAACTTTAATCTTATGTTTAATGTATGGAATCACTATTTTTAGCTCATTAGTTGTGTTTCAATTAAATTTTCATGTTTTTAAATGAAATATTTAAGTTTGAGTTGATTTGGGATTCAATAGAGGGTCAATATAGCGTAAAGTATATGGTTTTGCAGACCTATGGCGCTTAAGAGCAACAAAGGCCAGTGTTGTCAAGGGACTAGTGCTTAAGTGCAAACTTGTAGAGTCCAAAACAGGGTTATGGAGACCGAATTTGGAAAAATGGTCTTCATGAAAGTTGTAAACCTAGATGTTATCTAACTAATGGATTTTGTTTCACGTAAAACTATTGTGTATAGCTCTAGAAAAGATTAGGTTAGTGGACAAAGGTGAATTTGTCGGTAATAAATAAAAGTTTCATATAGATTGAATTTGTCGATAATCTTCTTATATTTCAAATGAGACAAGAATAAACTTAATTTAGTTAGCATATATCATATATGTATTTATCAGGTTTATAAGCTATGAAAGTCATAAGCGCACAATAGAAAATGAAGGAGATAGTAACCCAAAACTTATGAGATGTTTTTTGATAACCTTAAACATAAAGTGCAAAATTGTTATAATGGTATAGTAATGCATAATTATATGATTTAATTGATCTATGGTCTTATTGTTGATGAAATTAATTATATTGATGATGAGATAATTATATTGAATGATGATGTCTTGAGTTGTGTTGGTTAATTTCTTGATGATAATATGAACATCATTTGATGAGGTGAATGTGGTGATATTAATAAGATTGATGATAATTGATAATAATATTGTCTTATAACCGCCCATATGTGTTGGAAGGGTTAGCTAGGACCTTTGGGAAAGTTTTTGGTGAAATGAAAATGATATACTTGGAAGGGTGAGTTCCATGCCAAAACTTTGCCTCACTAAAGCAACCCAAGGGTCTTGTCTAGTGAGGTATCTTCTCAAGTGTCACCCCTAGGTTTTGACTTCCAATGACATGTCAGAGTGGTCTGACTACTTCCCAAGAGGTTTAGTGACTTTTCCGTATATATGGGATTGATTATGGTTAATGGTGAAACTTAGATCCTTGAGACTGACCATGAGTGAGATAGTGGGTAGGGAATGGTATCTTAAACTCAAGGAATTCAAGTTTCGTTGTTGTTGTTGTGAGTAGGAACGTAAGTTGTGGGTGCTAAAAAGGCCCTTAAGTGGTGGCTAACGCCGAATGGGCTTATAGAATAAATGGGTGAGCAAACTCCTAGAGAAATTAAGGTTAATGCATACCATATTGAGGTAAGCCACTACCAACACTCATTTATTTTTTATACAACCACAAATCCTTTATAGGATTAATCTGGGTCTCTCCGAATGATCAGATCATAGAGTGCGACTATGTTAAGGAATGCACTCAGGTTAATTGCTCATGTAGTGTAAATCTCCATAAAGTCGAGTCTATCTTTGGTGTCGATGATTGATGGACTGATGATGATGATGTTTGATGGATTAATCATGGTGATGATGATTGATTAATAATGATGATCATGGTGTATGATTATTGAATCTTGATGTCATGGTTGATGAGCTGATGATTATTGTGAGATGATTGTTATGATACACTTTGTTATTTAAATTCTAAGATTTATGCTTTATGTATGATTTCTACATATTATGTTATATACATGAAGATAGTAGATCATGCTTTAATTATTAAGTTGTATACTATTTTAGTATGTTTGTTTTGGTAAGTTTATCTTTGCGTTATTGTACGTATGGTTCGTGCCTGTGATGATCTCATATCTAATGTAAGTGGGGAGTAGATAGCTAGGAGGTGACCCCGTGTCTTCGAAGACTCCATGGATATAAACATCTGGATGTGAAGACTTGTTATCATTTGTGTTTCCTCTTTAAGATTATGTATGATGTAGACTGACTTAATTATAGTTTATGTAATTTATCCTTATAATGTGATTTATGCTTATATGCATGCATTGAGGAGATTTGAGTTATTATGATGTTGTATATATATCATGTGAGGTTTCTTTTGGTGTTGTGCATTTTAGCCTTTAGCATTTGAGATGCGAAAAATATACAAATACTTTCATAGATAAATTAATTGAAGAGCTTTAAATGAATTAATAAAATGAAATCTTGTAATTCATTTTTTGTTTTTGTAACCCATATCATTGATATTATAAGGGATATAAGTGAAAAAAATAATTAATGTTATATTGAAAATCTAAAATGACGATTATTTTAAGACAAATTTTTTTTTCTTAGATGATGATTATCATGGGAGGACGAAGTGAGTATTATTAATGAAAAGTTCATGGTGGAGATTAAAATTTGTAATAACAAACATTGTATTGATCGATAAAAAATAAAAGAAAAAAATAATTACAAAAATGATTAAACATAAAAACCACTACATTTGTTGTGACCTTCAAAATATTTAAAACTTTATTAAATCAGTATGGAGATTAAATGTTCAATTTACAAACAAAGTTGTCTTAATTCAGATTAAAAAATATTTTTAATGTGCATTTTTGGGTATTTTAATGTTTAAAAGGATAATAGAAAAAAAATTATTATATTAAATAATATTTTTAATATATATTTAATTTTTTTATGTCATATATTTATCGACACACGCTAAGAAAATCAGAAAAGAAGAAAGTAGTGCCAAGAAGAAAAAAGAGTGATTAATTGGTTAATGTTCCTTGTGCTTGGTGGTGTCAATTAAAATGGCTCTTATAAAATATAAATTTTGCATCTCAAGAAATTAAAGGGTTAATGAAAAAGAAAAATACAGTATAACTAAGTAATTGGCTTACCAAGAAATAGGTGATATTCAAATCTAATTAATTGCCTAACCATGATGGAAATATGAATTTTATTAAGAAAGGCATAATTCATTTCCATTATTATTACTATAGAGATAAAGTTTTACAATACTGTTTATACAATAAAAAGAAAAATGTATTAGATAATATGTGTAATATGATTGAGATTAAAAAAGGTGAATATATGAAAATTATTGTAAATATTAATTATAAAATAATACTATTCATGTTCTCATTACTATGGCTTATAAGAGATTAATTTGTAATTGTCAGGTGGGATAAAAAAATATCCTACATAAAAAAGTTGTGAAAATATTATCAACAAATTATTTTCCGTTTTCTGATAAGATCTAAGAATCATATAGGATTTTAGACTTGGCTTTACAAGCATAAGTAGGGGTCGATATACCAATCTAAATCCGTGGAATGATCAATTAAGTCTGGAAACTTTGTAGATAATGAGTCTCTTTTTAAAAATTGATATAGTTATATTGAATTTTAGAGTCTGACTTGTAAAATTATGAATCTAGTGAGATTTATTTATAGATTTATGGATTATCTCCATTTAATCCGTTTAAGTCAAATATGTAAGTATATTAATTTATTATATTAAAATTTTCATCTGTTATTTTTTTTAGATACATAAGTTAACTTATTGTTAATTTGTTATGTTTAAAATATTGTTATATTTTGGTGTGATAATTTTAACTTAAAAAATAAAATCAATTTTTTTAATTTTATATATTTTTCACTTTTTTAAAATATATTTTTAAAACTATTATTTGGATATGCGAATCGATCCATTTATCTATGGACTTTTACAAATCAGAAAAGGATCTTACAAAAATCTTTATTTCACAAATAAGATTTATCCGTTTAATCTAAAACATGGATTTCGATTCATGAGTTGCGTCTTAAACAAATCATTCTAGTCCATGTATCCATCTCTAAGCACAAGTGTAAAAGAGTAATAAATAATGGAGATTCCACCCCCACTTGAGAGACTCTTTGAATAAGTGTCAGCCAGCTATTGATCTGCTTCGTATACTTGTATACGACTTGGTAGTTTGGACAACGTAACATTTATTCAACTCTAATTGTTTTAGTAATTAAATCCACGTTTGAAATGATGTCCTTCTAATTTTTTATTATGCGTATTTTAACATGATAGAGCATCTTCACATACTTAAAAATAAGCAATTACTATTAGGTAGTGATTTATGGGATTAAGTTATGAGAAAAATGCTTACAGTGTAAATTTTTTATATATTCATTCAATCACAATTTAAAATAATTATTTTAAAATAATTTAAATAATGATTTGTAATTAAATAATACTATATAAAAAATAAACTCTAAAGTTATTCAGATAAACTCTAAAGTTATTCAGATAAACTCATAAAAAAGATACAATGCATCCTTGATAGTACATATTAATTAGAACATGCATGGGATTCACATACACATGTACATGTATTTATGGTAATATATCATTATGTTTTTAATTCTTCTTTTATTTTTTTATATGGTTTTTAATTCTTCTATGTTGGAGTACTACGTAACAATAAATAGATATTATTTTATTCCATTTTTTTTAAGGAAGATGAGAAATAACATGAATTCAATGATGGGTGGAGTATTGGGGATTGTAGTCCCCATCGAGACGGTGTTACCAGAATACCATAGTTGTTACCCACCCCAGCTAGTTGAACATATTAGACAATAGACATGGAAACATCTATTTCCATCGATTGTAATATAGTCTTGGAACATGAAAATAGAACGTGTTTAAGACTTCGAGTTTTAATTAAATAGCATACCGGGACAATCTTACTGGTTCAACAAAAGCATGATGCACTTTTTTAATGTTTGGGTCATGACTCAATTTGCAGGCAGGATCCTCTTCCCTCCGTTAAGCAAACAAAATAATTACACGCTCTCGATCGTATGCTCCCCTTATAATATAACTTTTTTTTAGTTATTCTTCTTAGTTGTCAAATTGCTATTGATTATTTGATGTTGGTTGGTGAGAAAGTCACGCGCGTTAAATTGAACAATAAGACGAGGAGGACCTCTTAAAAACAAACATCCATCGTCAATAAATACTAATACGAGATAGTGAGTAAAAAAAGAATTCAGTGCAAAAGGGTGGCCGAAAGTAGTAGAATTTAATAATTAAATAACTAAGCTGTACGTTTTTTTTATTACATTAAATATCTCATAAAAACGTTGGAGTTTGATTCGCTAGCACAGTAGAGTTTTTTTTTTGAATATATTTTTATTTCTAATAAATATTCGACTTTTGTATTTTTTTTAATAAATTTTTGTTTTGTGTTGAATTCCTAAAAAATAACACTTTTATTTTTTTTTATCTTTGATATTTTTTTTAGTTTTTGATAAATTAGAAAATTTTATATTTGTTTCTTAATAAATTAACAAATTTTTTTAGTCTATATTAATAGGCTTAAATATGTTTTTGATACCTAATAAATATTTGATTCTGGATTTGCTTCCTAATAAATTTTTGTTTTGGTATGAGTCTCTAATAAAATAATAATTTTATTTTTGATCCTTGACATTTATTTTTAGTCCCTAATAAATTAACAAATTTTTTTTTTTGCTCCATGATAAATATTTCCCATTTGTTATTAACACAGATTAAAACAAAATTTACTAATTTATTAGGAAACAAATGCAAAATTTTCTAATTTATTAGGGACTAAAACAAAATATCAAGGATAAAAAATAAAAGTGTTATTTTATTAAGGATTCAATGTAAAACAAAAATCTATTAAAAAGTAAATACAAAAATTTAATATTTATTAGGGATCAAAAATATATTTAAGTTGTATTAATAACAAATGGAAAATATTTATCATGGAGCAAATACAAAATTTAATAATTTATTAGGGACTAAAATTAAGTGTTAAGGACCAAAAATAAAATTATTATTTTATTGAAGACTCATCACAAAACAAAAATTTATTAGGAACAAATACAAAATCAAATATTTTATCATGGAGATAGGAAGATTTCTCAAATGGGCTCCCAAAGGACAAAGGGGGACTAGGGATAAAAAACATTTCCTTGTTTAATAAGGCACTTGTATCTAAGCGGAAATGGAGGATGATGAATGATGTTGGTGGATTGTGGAAGGTCATTTGTAAGTATGGTGGGTGGCAATATTTGAAAGCTTTGGGAACAAAATCAAAAGTGTTCCATTTGGTGAAAAGATTTGGGGAGGATTTGTGGGACAAAAGAGCCATTTGGATGGTTTGACATAAATGTAAATGTGGCTGAAATGGGTCGCTTGGACATGGGAGTTATGGCAGTGGGATTTCCAATGGAGGAGGGGATGATTTGTTTGGGAAGAGGAGATGTGGTGGGTACAGGGAGAATGAGCTTAGATTTTGAGGTCTAAGGGTCTCCCGGACAAGGTGAGGAAAGAATGCTTAATTTCTTGTTTGCTTTATTGCTGAACCAAAGACTACATATATAGAACCGTTTGTAACTGAAAATACAATTTATGAAAATAACATAATTCTACACTATGCCACTACCACTAGAAAGATAAGCTACCACTATTCCACTAACAACAAGTATTACCTAACTAACAGAATATAGATCAGAGCTAGCACACTGCCTTGTTTTCCTCTTATTCAATTAGATGTAGTCTTTTAGGTGTTTTGGAGTGGTGATTCTTCTTTTGGGCCTTTCTCTTGTTTCCACCAGGTCCATGGCCTTGGGCCTATCATTCCCTATCCCATCCGACAACACCTTGAAAGCACCAAGATGATGGGTACAGGGAGAATGAGCTTAGATTTTGAGGTCTAAGGGCCTCTAGGACAAGGTGAGGAAAGAATGCTTAATTTCTTGTTTGCTTTATTGCTCAACCAAAGGCTACATATATAGAACGTTTGTAACTGAAATAATGATTTATGAAAATAACATAATGCTCCACTATCCCACTACCAACAGAAAGATAAGCTACCACTATTCCACTAACAACAAGCACTACCTAACTAACATAATACATATTAGAGCTAGCACACTACCTTGTTTCCCTCTTATTCAATTAGATGTAGTCTTTTAGGTGCTTTAGAGTGGTGATTCTTCTTTTGGGCCTTTCTCTTGTTTCCACTAGGTCCATGGCCTTGGGTCTATCAAGATGTTAAAGAGGTTTTTAGAACTTGTTGCGACGGACTTGAAGATTGATGTTGTTGATATTTGGAAATGGAAGCTGGAAGACTCAGGTAAATATTCTGTAGTGTTGGCATATAGCTTCATTCAACAACCTCAGCAGACCATGAATGACCAATTTTTCAGATTACTTTAGCGAGTGTTTGCTCCACCATTGGTGCTTCATTTTGCATGCAGAGCTTCTATTGATAGACTCCTCACTACACCAGACATAATTTGAAAATAAGAGGGGTCACATTGTAAGGTGATAATTACAGATGTCCCTTCTATGATGAGCTAGAGAAAAAAAAAACAAATCATATTCTACTTACATGCTATGCAGCTGATCACATATGGAAATTGTTATAAGTGATTGGATGTTCAAGTAGCCTTGCCCCAAGACGTTATATACCAGTTTCAGCAGCATTCTTTGGCCATTGACTGTAAGAAAGGGAAATAGGCATGGAAACTGGTTTGGATGGGAGTGCAGTGGTCATTGTGGAAAATGAGAAATGACATATTGTTTAACAATGAAGTTCTGTCATTTTAAGGGATTTCGGATTTGGTAAGATTTAATCATAAATCTCGTGCTTGCCATGAATGAATACAACACTTGCAGAGGAAGTTAAAGAGAAAGAGAGATGAAGGAAGTCATGAATTACATAGAATGAATAAGCTTATAAAGTTAGTTACATCAGTTGGTTATATAGTTAGTTACAAGAGTAACTAACTCAATTAACTCTTGGTTAATAGAGATCAACTAATTAAAATAACTCTAAGCTAACTCTAGTTACATAGTAATCTGTAATCTATGTTAAAAGTCCCCCTCAAGCTAAGAATGGATATCATACATTCTTAGCTTGGAATACAAAAACTGGAAAGCACTAGGCATGAAAGCCTTAGTGTAGATGTCAGCTAGCTGATTAGCAGAAGAAACATGAAGTAATTTCACAAGACCATTAAGCATCTTTTCTCAAACTATGTGGCAATTAATTTCAATGTGTTTTGTCCTCTTATGAAAAACAAGATTGACTGCTATATGAAGAGCTAATTTGTTATCATAGTATAAGACAACAAGATGTTGAAAATCAATTTTAAATTCTTCTAGCAAATAAGTAAGTCATTGTAGCTCACAAGTGGCACTTGCTAAAGCCCGATATTTAGCTTCAGAGGTACTTATGGATTTAGTAGCATGCTTCTTGGACTTCCACGAAATCAATGAATCACCAATGTACACAACATAACCAGTGATAGATCTTCTAGTGTCAATACAATTAGCCTAATCTGTATCACTAAAGCCTTTTAGATGAATGTTACTAGCAGAAGAAAAAAAAATCCATGCATCTTTCATCCCTTTGAGGTATCTACTGATTCGAAAAACAACTTATTTATGATCTAAAGTAGGATTAACAACAAATTAGCTCAGATGTTGCATAACATATGTAATGTCTGGCCTTGTGTTAGTCCGATGAATCAATCTCCCAACTAATCTCCTATAAGAAGAAGCATCTTTTGCTGAAATAGGGGACCTTAAGTGTTGCTGCAAATTGGTGGTATAATCACAAGGGGTGGACACTGGCTTAGAACCAAGCACGCCAGCATCACTAAGAATGTCCAATGCATACTTCCTATGGCAAAGGTTTATACCAGTAGAACTTCTGGCTACCTCGAAACCCAGAAAGTACCTTAAGTCTCCTAAATCCTTTATTTTGAAAGCATTATCCAATAGATGTGTAATTCTTTGAATTTCAGATAGATCATTTCTTGATAGGACAATATCATCAACATAAACCAACAAAACAACAATTATGTTGACACCATGCTTAATAAACAAGGAATGATCAGAAACACATTGTTTGTATCCATGTGAAACTTGAAAAGACGATAATCTGGCATACCATTGCCCACTAGCTTGTTTCAGGACATATAGGGACCTTTGAAGTTTGTAAACTTGCCCTGGTCTAGCCACTTTCATACCTTGAGGGACGGTCATATACACTTCCTCATTTAAATCACCATGTAAGAAATCATTGTTCACATCCAGTTGCTTGAGATGCCATTGATTGATAGTAGCTAAGGCCAATAAAAGTCTCACTGTAGTTAACTTAGCCATTGGAGAGAAACTTTCTAGGTAGTCCTGTCCTTCCACTTGAGTATAGCCCTTAGCCACTGGACTGTCTTTATACCTCTGTATTGAACCATCATATTTATGCTTGATTTTGTACACCCATTTACAACAAATTGCAGTTTTGTGCTTAGGAAGATTAGTAAGAATCCAAGTATTATTAAGCTCTAATGCTTTGATATCTGCATTGATGACCTCAATCCAATTATGATCCTTAGATGCTTCACTATATGATTGAGGTTCAACAACTTGTGTGATAGATGAAACAACATTAAGATAAGAGAGAGATAATCTGTTATAGGAAAGGACAAAACTAAGAGGATAGAGACCAGTACCTATAGAGTGACAGACAACAGTTGATGTTGGGTATGTGACAAGGAAGTCTTTATTTTTACTTGGTCTATAATGTGTCTCATAATCATGATCATTGGGTATAGACATGATAGGATCACTTGGTGACTATGAAGAGGAATCATCAAACTAATCAATGGTATGAGAAGAGGGAGTAGGCACAAGAAGGACAATAACATGATCTGGTTTATTTTGGTTAGTGAATGAAAAGCAATCCTCATAGAAAATGACATTTCTAGAGACAAAAATAGCACTGGTTTTAAGATCAAAGGTGATATATCCCTTTGCTTTTGGATTGAAACCCAAAAAGACAGAAGTGGCAACTCTTGGGTCAAGCTTCTTTCTGTTGGTTGTCAAAGTGCTAGAAAAACATAAAAAAAACCAAATAACCTTATAGACTCAATGTCATAAATGGTTCCATGTAGTTTTTCATAAGGATTTTGATTGCCATGGAAAGGGGTAGGCATGCAATTAACAAGGAAAACAAAATGAATTAAGGCATAAGACTAGAAAACACATGGTAGATTAAACTGAAATAACAAGGATCAAGTCACATTTAGTAGATGTTAATGTTTTCTTTCTACAATCCTATTCTGTTGGGGAGTTTCAACACATGAACATTGATGTATAATGCTAGTATCATCATAAAATTGTTTCATAATGAACTTTAATCCATTGTCTGATCTAATAACTTTTAATTTTGATTCAAATTGTTTTTCAACATTGGCAACAAAATTCTTTAAATGAGACTGTGTCTCAGCTTTTGAATTCATAAGGAAAACCCACACAAACCTAAAATAATCATCTACTATAGTGAGAAAGTATTTGTAACCATTTAAAGAAGTTACATTGCAAGGGCCCAAGATATCAACATGTATAAGAGCAAAAGCACAAGAAAAGTGAGAATCACTGCTAGGAAATGACAATCTTTTCTGTTTTGAATGATGGCAAGTCTCACATAAAATGTTTTTCTGATGTAAGAGTAGGATAACACTGTTTTAATAACAAAAGTCTTTCAAAAGATGGATGACCAAGTCTAAAATGCCACAAATCTATGGGTATTTTATTACATGAAAAAAGTTGAAATACTAGGACAGACAAGGATAATAATGGAATTAGAGTTGTACTTTCCATGAGGCTTAAGAGGAACCATCTTGAGTTTGTAAAGGCCTTCCACCATATCAACTGTACCAATCCTCTGCAGGTTCTGCATATCCTGTATAAAACATTTGTCATTCATGAAAGTTAGTTTGCAAGACAGAGAAAAGACCAATTTGGATATTGAAATCAGATTGAATTGAAAACTAGGTATGTACAAAACATCCTCTAGGTATAGAAATTGAGAGAATTGGATTATGCCTACATGAGTTGCAGTGACTCTATGACCATTAGGAGGCCTGACAATTACAAGGTTTATCTTCTTGCATATAGAAAAGAAATGAGGAAAGACAATGACGTGGTCTGTGGCACCTGAATCAAGGATCCACTCATCTTGATTGGTCTTGCTTACACTACAAGTAATGGACAATAGACTACCTTTATTGTTGATTGCACCAATTTGATTCACATGTGAGATGTTGTGAAATGTGTTTTGCTGTTGCAGCAGTGCCATCAAAGCTTTATACTGTTGAGTGGTTAGCTTCACATCCTCATTTTGTGTTTCTTGATTTCTTTCTTGAGCTGAGCTATCACCTTCTTCTTTAACATTACTGATATTGTTGATGTTTGAACTCTGATACTTGTTAAGCTTTTGTCTAGGAGGATAACCATGCTTTCTATAACACTCATCTATAGTGTGGCTAGTGAGACCATAATGTATGCACAACTTGCTTCCTCTTCCTGCTAAGTTCCTTCTACCAAAGCCAGCTTGATTTTGTCTTCGTCCTCTAGAAGCATAGTTTGAGGAAAACCATTCTTCTTAAAACACCTATCAACAATGTGATTATCTTTACCACAATAGGTGCATGAATTTCCTGAGTTTGATGAACTGGTATTGACTGCATTAATCAGACTTGTGTTTCCCCAATACATCATTACTATTAAGTTGTCTTTCTTCTTGAACAACATATGAGAAAACCTTAGCTATGCTAGGTAATGGATCCATCATCAATACATTGGATCTAACAATGTTAAATTGGTCATATAAGCCTCTAAGAAACTGCATAACCCGATCTTGTTTCTTCCTTTCCATAGCACTAGTAAGAGCATCACACATACACTTTGGATCACATGAACACACTGGATCAACTTTCCTGCTAAGTTACTTCTGCTAAAGCCAACTTGATTTCGTCTTCCTCCTCTAGAAGCATAGTTTTGAGGAAAACCATTCTTCTTAAAACACCTATCAACAATGTGATTATCTTTACCATAGTAGGTGCACAAATTTCCTGAGTTTGATGAATTGGTATTGACTGCATTAATCAGACTTGTGTTTCCCAATACATCATTACTATTAAGCTGTCTTTCTTCTTGAACAACATATGAGAAAACCTTAGCTATGCTAGGCAATGGATCCATCATCAATACATTGGATCTAACAATGTTAAATTGGTCATATAAGCCTCTAAGAAACTGCATAACCTGATCTTGTTTCTTCCTTTCCATAACACTAGTAAGAGCATTACACATACACTTTGGATCACATGAACACACTGGATCAACTTTCCAATTCATCTTAAATAACACGCAATTTCGTAAAATAATTAGTTATGGTTTGATCACCTTATCTTATAGAAGCCATGTCCTACAACAATTTTGAAATTCTCAGCAAATTCCTATGTGAATATCTTGACTTCAAATCTTTCCATATGTCTCATGCATCATCCATCCAAATGAGGCTCTGTCTAATCGAAGGTGAGATTGAGTGGACATGCTAAGAAACCACCATGTTGTTACACTTTTTCCAATCTATATGAAGTGTATGATTCTATAGATAACCTTGAATTGATCCATCAACAAATTCAACCTTATTTTTCGCACTTAATGCAGTGAGCATTAATCGACTCCACAAGTTGTAATTTGTCGAATTGAGCACTGGAGAAACCAATGCAGTTGTAGGATTTTCTCATGGATGAAGGTAGTATGGACTGTGTACATTTAGTGATTGATCTTGTAGAGGTAAATAGTTATTCATGATGAAGAAATCAAAAGGAAACTTAGAGAAGAAGCAAGAGTAGAGAGTTATGCAGAAGAGCTCTTCAATGGAAGAGCTCTAATACCATCATAATTCTCATGCCTGCCATGAATGAATGCGAAGCTTGCAAAAGAAGCTTGCAGAGGAAGTTAAAGAGAAAAAGAGATGAAGGAAGCCATGAATTGCATAGAATGAATCAACTTACAAAGTTAGTTACATCAGTTGGTTATATAGTTAGTTACAAGAGTAACTAACTCACAACTAACTGAATTAACTCTTAGTTACATAGAGATCAACCAACTAAACTAACTCTAAGCTAACTTTAGTTACATAGTAATCTATCATCTATGCTAAGATATAAAACCTGGGAGTGCTTGCATAATAGAATTATTGGCTTTCACTACTCATATTTTGAATGGCTCAATAACGCTAGTCTTTGTCTACGCAATTTGGATGGGAAGTAAGCCGCCATTGATGTAGGGTCAGGTTTGGCACTAGGAGTGATCCCATGCTCTTTGATGGCACTTCATTATAATGCTATAGTGTCAGGCTTGACTTGGGGAATGGCTACATAAGGCTTGCTGGACTGTGGTGGGTAATAATTGGTTATAGGGAGGGGTTTAAAGTGTTTTAGGTGGTGGTTAACAAGAGGTATATATTCGACCATAGGCATGAATGATTCATTAGAGGCTCAGTAAGGGTAAAACCATGATGAATGTATAAGATGATTGTTCTAATAGAAAGAGTCGAGCCTATCCATAGAGTCTTCAGAGCATCCTCTAAGACATGATCTTTTTCAGGATATATCCCAACAAAGATGCTTACTAATGGAGCTCAAAGTCATAAGCAAAGAGGATAAAACCTAGTTTATATGTTTACTCCTTCATGTTTGTTGGTTTATATTCAATGTGTTTGCCTATGTCACCATTGTATGTTAATCACTTGTAATGGTCATGTTAAGTATTTAAGAATTGATGGTATTGTAAGTGATGAAATATGAATATGTAATAATTAACCTAATAGGTTCAGTGATGGTGAAGTTTGGATAATTTTAGGTTTAAATCTCATTGTCATTATTGTACACAAAAAATGTACTAATTATCATTTCACAAATTATATATTATGAAATGCTCATCAATTGTGCTTATTGAACTCCATTATTGTTGTTTTGCTTATATTTTTTGTCAACAAAGAGAAATTATAATTAAGATAACAAACAACATAACTAATTGATGAGAATTATATCTAGCAAGAGTTAGTCTTCACAACATGATAAATCAAAGTTTGAATCTCACTTACAAAAGATTGCACTTCTAGAATAACAACATTCTACATCGGTTATTTGAGGCTAACAACATCGGTTTACGACCGTCGTTGTAGATGGTGTCGTAAAAAGATTTGGTCTATTCTACGATGGTCGTGAAGACCGTTTTAAAAAGCTTATCAATCTACGATGGTTACTTTGGATGACCGCCGTAGCCAGGTATTTAATTTTACGACGGTCATGTGCAGAGACCGTTGTAGAAATGAGAAAGTACTACGTTGTTTAGCAAGAAAGACCGTCGTAGTACCTGCTCATTTCTACGACGGTCATGTGTAGAGACCATCGTTGAATTTGCTCAATTCTACATCATTTATGTGTAACGACCGTCATTGAATTTGCTCAATTCTACGCCGTTTATGTGTAACGACCGTCATAGTACTTTATCATTTCTACGTCGGTCTTAGGTAGACGATCGTCGTTGTATTTTCACCAGACTACGTCGGTTTTCTGAAAACTGGCGTAGAAAGTTTTTTTTTTTTCCAAAACGGAGCAAATTGTTTTGGTACATTCATTCACACATGTTGAAATCAAGCATTATTTCTGATTAAATATAATTCATAAAATGTAAATCAAATGAACCATGATTCATAAATAGAAAATGTAAATCAATAGACATTTATTTTATATTTAATTTATTTTATAATTTTTGTACACTACTAAAATGTAAAAAAAAAATGTACTGAAAGGAACAACTTCAAATAACTAATCCAAAAATTACAGTGTTCACAGCCTTGTAACAACAGTCAATATGAACAATTAAATGACCAAAGTATACAAGTTGCAGACAACACTAAAATGAGTTATATATAAAAAACATGCATTACTTATGGCATCATTTTAAGTCTAATGTGCAAGTGAGGCACATGATTTGAGACTCGAGAAAATAAGCTAAAACACGCAGAGGTTCACTTTCTATGCAGATGGACCAAAACTAAAACATAGTCATAGGTGTGTGAGGTATATGAGCTACTCTATAGAGTAGGATACTGCCTTAGTTCTCAGTTTTAGAGAGTGTTCCCTAAATGCAACATGTATGCGAGAAGCTGCCTCAACAGTGGTTCGGTAAGCTATCAACGTATCCTTCAGGTTCTGTTGGTCCTCGATAAGGTTTGCAGGATTTACTAGATCAGTCGTGCTAGTTTCCAGTGAGCCACTGATATTTCCAACCATTGAAGTGCTGAACCAGAGATTTTTCTGAAAGATAAGCTTCTAAGCCATCATGACCCCTCATATAAGCAAGATCAGCAGTAGTGCATTCATCAGGATTTTGTGGACCAAATTTGGCTTCGCCCCAGCAGACAATAGAGTTGCAACCATTTTCTCCCTGAAGATACAAATATTAAATCAAATGTATAAGAAAATTTTAATTCAAAGTTCAAACAGTCTACTTTTCCCAAAATCATGCTAAATCCACATTGATTATGTTAATGTGCACCTTTATGTAGGGAAAAGAGAAACAGAAAAGAACATGAATGGTGAAACCATGTCAAAAAATGATTGTTAGGTCAATGTAGTTATAGAAGGGCTAATGGTTTAAACAAGTGGGATGTTTGTGTATTATACCTTCCACAATATGTTGCCCAATGAAGAGCTGTCCATCCACACCTATCACGGAAATCCAATGACAAGCCTGACCATCAAAATAAGGAAACAACCCAATTATATCCCAAAATTGCACACAAATGGATTACACTTTGGCAATGACCATCATATTCAGTAGTCTTGCAGCCTAAAACAATTCTTTCGAAAAGCCATTCCTTTAGTCTGTTTTTCAATGTAATTCCGAACAGGGCATGTTTTGCTTGTGAAAATGGAATTTGGTTGTCTTGAGTTGACTTCATTAAGTATTTCCAACTATTGGAAATAAATGATGTTTTCAGGGCGAATTCTGTAGCCTCTTTAAGTCTATTACGTGATACTTTTGAATGATAACATCAAGGTTGAATTGTTTAGCAAAGACCAAATATACAAGCCTCATTTGTAGTCGAAACTCGTCCCAATTGTCACTCTCTTCCATTCAAACTGCATGATCATGCAAAGCAGGAGTACGATTTACAAAATTAACAACTTGGCTAATAGGCTTATGGCCATCAATGTTGAAGTAGAGATTCACAAATCCTGGAGAGTGTGGTGATACCCAACAACGGTAGACCCCAACCTGAACAATTTTTGCAGGAACACTAACATCACCATAGACACATAATAGATTAGAATTTGAAAGGTGCATATAGTCCTTAAGAAAAAATCCAGTCACCACGACCTGCAAGTAAAGGAATTCAGAAAGTCAAAATAACAGGTAGCAAACATATGAATTCATCAAGCAGCAAGTATGTACTCAATTAAATTCTTTTACAATTTGTATACATGAAGATGTGCATGGTTGTAGCCAAAGAGCAACTCATAACACCAATTAAAACTGATTTTGGAAAAATTGAAAAGAACTAACAATTCATAATCGTTGGAGTTTATATTTTTGCATTTTACAGCTATGGAATTCAACAGGAAGTAAATCAACATTGAAAAAAAGACTAAGGAATCAACTGACAAGTAAGAAACCAAATAAAACATTAGAGTTGACTGTTAAAGACAAATATGCTTAAAGCAGATAATATTTGCTAGTAAGTAGATCTACAAGAAGGGCAAAGGAAACCTTTGATTTCTCGGTGGAAGATACACATGTAGGGGATACATCAGTTATAGTAAATACTTGTTCTAGCAGAGAAGATTGTTGACTATCCACTACCAGAGATGAATATGGTTCATGAATGGATGAAACTGGTGATTCAAGAGCTGGGTATGTACTGAACATGGAGAATCAGACATGATGTGGTTCACCCACATTCCAAAGCTGTTTTGACTTTGCAATCTATCATTGACCAAACTGTCCAAGGAATCAACACCACTTAAGGAAACTGTATTATTCTTCTACTCATGTGGATTTGCTTGATTGTCCATCGTTTGAAGAGTAACACTTTCAAAAATTTTGTAAGGAACTCTGTTTCTCCCAGCAATTGGCTGAGTAAGATTACCAAAAGAAGCAATTTCTGCAGATACATTGTTGGCTACCTGGTGACAAAGCAAGTATTACAAAGCAGCGGCTATCAGAATGCAAGTATCTTCAGAAAAAAGAACAAAAAAAAGAGGAAGAAGAAGGAAGAGGAAGTAAAGGAAATGATATAAGTCAGGTATAATAAGTAAAAATCCCACATTTTCTTCACTATAATTTCAAGGCCTGTTCTTGAAAATGGCTATGGCCTTTTTTATTTGATTACACGTGA
Source organism: Glycine soja (assembly GCF_004193775.1). Classification (NCBI taxonomy): domain Eukaryota; kingdom Viridiplantae; phylum Streptophyta; class Magnoliopsida; order Fabales; family Fabaceae; genus Glycine; species Glycine soja. The sequence continues at coordinate 20,516,996 of NC_041019.1, forward strand.
TTTGAAAAAATAGTATCACAA